>NC_048589.1:11112031-11224531 GCF_013265735.2 Oncorhynchus mykiss | reverse complement strand
GAGTATAACTGTCTCTGAGAGGAGAGTATAACTCTGCCTCTGAGAGGAGAGTATAACTCTGTCTCTGAGAGGAGAGTATAACTCTGTCTCCCCTGTTAAATGACACTTATCTGATAAATAATCTCACATTGAATAAATATTTGGACCCGAGGGACACCTTGTCCTCAGTCTGTTTCCGTTTGTGTTTAACAGTGATGCGTGTGTGTGCATGTGTCTCTGTAGTGGATGAGAGAGTAGACAGGATATGTGTTCCGTTGACATCAAGTTCCCTATAAAACAGCAGCTAAAGGGAAAAAGAGGAGAGTGTTGTGAATAATTGAGTTAGGAGATCTGGGAGGTGTTTTTGAGGATATTAAGGAACAGTGATTCCCTCTTTTTAATGTAGATTAGACAGTGGACTCTGCTGGAGACCAGTGTTACTGGGAGGTTGTTGATGTCTACAGGACTCTAAAGGGAGAGCCTGGGTAGAGAAGTTAAAGGGTTGTGGGGAGGGGGGGGGGGGGGGTCAAGGGCTGTTGTAGTGTTATGTCTATTGTAACATTTCTTCCCTCTGTATGTCTCTCTCTCTCTCTCTCTCTCTCTCTCCCTTTCTCTCTCTGTGTTTCTGTCTTCCTCTCTCTCTGTGTCTCTGTCTTCCTCTCTCACTGTGTCTCTGTCTTCCTCTCTCTCTGTATCTCTGTCTCTTGCTCTCCTAGTTCGGTTATTTGAGTGTTTGTTGGGGATGGAGGAGGACCAGAGAGGAACAGACTCCACCCTCTCCCAGAGCATCAACCCAATCAAATCAGCCGGAGCCCTGAAGGACAGCCTTAGCTCCAATGACTGTGCAGCTCTGGGTGTGGCACAGGACTGCAGAGACTCCCAGGGGATTGGGAGGGCTGAATTCACAGACTCTCGGAGCGAAGGAACGGGTCAGCAGACGGAGAGTGAGATGGAACACACCACTCAGGAGGGTTGCACTACGCCGGACCGCCCTACGGATGGGGAAATGAGCCAACCCAAGCATGAGGAGCAGCAGGGAGGAGAGGAAAAACAGGAGGAGGTGGAAGAGGCAGAGGAGGCCTTGGCATTAAAGGAAGAGGAGAAAGAGGAGAAGAGAGATGGTGTTGATTGTTTAAAAGCTCCTCTAGAGGAGATCTCAGCCTTAGCAGTGAAGGAGCAGCTCACACTGGAGGAGGCCCAGCTGCGCGAGGAGGCCCAGCTGCGCGAGGAGGCCCAGCTGCGCGAGGAGGCCCAGCTGCGCGAGGAGGCCCAGCTGCGCGAGGAGGCCCAGCTGCGCGAGGAGGCCCAGCTGCGCGAGGAGGCCCAGCTGCGCGAGGAGGCCCAGCTGCGCGAGGAGGCCCAGCTGCGCGAGGAGGAGTATGATATGTTTGGAGTGGACATGGTGGAGACTATCAGAGACCGGGTGGCTTCTCTGGACGACCTGGCCAAACGCATTACAGTGGAGGAGGTGAGTGGGAGAGACTGTGTGTGGACTGAAGTTTTATGACACACACAAACACACGTTGACACTTACAGAGAGATGTATTGCACAGTTTTGGTACATATTGCAGTTCGGTGCATATTGCAGTCACGGTTCGGTTTCGGTATAGCTGGAAAATGAAATGCCATTCAGAATGTTCAGCATTCACAATGTTCCTTGCATTGCCTGTTGTGACTGGATATTTATGTTGGGCCTTTCAAGTTTCTACTCTGATGCCGCGATTGTAACCATGTGGGAGGTTGGAATTTACCAGTTGTGAAGTCAAATACCAGTTGGATACATTTATGTGATTTCAATTGTTGAGAAACACTGATTAGCTAATGGCCAACCAACTGTCAACCTTGTAAACACATTCTAGAGTTCAAAAACCACTTTAATATATTGCTTATTATAAGTACTGTTTTGTTACATTTAACTGATGAAAGTGCTGTTATAGAAACCATTTTCTTCGTAGGTGACCTCAGTAATCAACATCGGCGCTCAAGGATGATACACGAGTTTCCTACTAGTAATTACCAGTTTAAGGGGCCGTTCGATTGGATCTCTCCCAGTCGTATGTGGTAAATTCACACTTCTCACTTGGTTACGAACGCACCATGAGTGTGTCAATGGCACGGGACATCTCTCACTCTGGGAAAATGTGATGGGCTGTCACTGTTAAGTAAAGCGCAACACAAGGTGCATTGGCCAATTAATTGAAAACTTCTGCTTCTGTTTTGCTTATATAGAGCGGGTTCTACCCGTTTCCTGAAATGGGTGGAAGAGCGAAGTTCTTAACGTGGCTCAAGCACTTTCACAAAGTGCAGAAAAACCCTGTTCTCAACCACAGAGAATGGGGCGCATATCAGGAGCTATCAGCATACCTTGATTGGGAGTCCCGTAGGGCGGTGCACAATTGGCCCAGCGTCGTCCGGGTTTGGCCCGGGGTAGGCCGTCATTGTAAATAGGAATTTGTTCTTAACTGACTTGCCTAGTTAAATAAAATTAAAATAATAATAAACCAAAAACTATAAACAAATTAGGGCTGTCCCCATATTTAGATATACCCTATGTTTGAATCAAATCAACTATATGTAGGCTACTTTGTCTGATGCTTTAAGCACTGAAATAAAACTGAAGACACACAAATGACCAACTAGGGAGCCAGAGATCAATATAACCAGAAGAGTCAAACCTGCTTCCTCCCCTTCCCGCTGCCGACTGCTGCTGGCCTTCTGACACCTTATGATTTTCACATGCACATTTTCAAGAAAACAGTTTAATTAAGACAAACAGAAATAGTATTGGATCCCCAAATGGGCACATTTATAAGCCTACATTTAGAAGTCTACATTTACAAGTCTACATTTACAAGTCTACATTTACAAGTCTACATTACAAGTCTACATTTACAAGTCTACATTTACAAGTCTACATTTACAAGCCTACATTTACAAGCCTACATTTACAAGCCTACATTTGTGTAAGCGTCAGTAATTAGCAAGCAGACAATGTTAGGTCATAATTAGCCCTTGGATGCCAAATATGGAGCTGTGTGTGTGTGTGTGTGTGTGGGGAGAGAGAGGTGTGCGCGTTTTAGTGTAGGTGTGTAATCGATTGCGTATGTTTCTGGCGAGGGAGAGGAACGAGGCCGTCGTGGAGTCACACTGAGGGTGAGGAGGGGGTGGGTGCACGCGATTCACAAGCCTACGTCGTGGAGTCACACTGAGGGTAAGGAGGGGGTGGGTGCACGCGATTCACAAGGCTACTTTGGCCATTTAAACCTCTTTGGCGATGCGGTGGCCGTATTGGAATGGAATGCCCACCAGTCAGGTCTGGGCCACTATGACAAACAACTGAAGAGCTCTGTACATAATGGTTTAGGTGAGAGTAGAGTTGATCTCTGAACAGCTACAATAATAACCTCATTAAAACTGGAGGGGCTTTTCATCGTTCTCCTCTTCTCTCTCTCATCTTTATATGCCATTTAGCAGACGCTTTTATCCAAAGCGACTTACGGGTGGCCCCAGGAATTGAACCCACAACCCTGGCGGTGCAAGCGGCATGCTCCCCCCCCCCCCCGTTCCCACTCTCCTCCATCTTCTGTTTTCACCTCTCTCCCTCTCTCTTCTGTCAGGCCTGACAAGAGTGTGACTGAAGGGTGAAACCGATCAAGCGAATGTTGTGAACCTGAGCCTCTCTAACTGATTGTTCAGAAAGGAGGTGATGTCACCAGGTGACGTCACTGGATGAGATGATATGATGGCATCAGCCGATGTCACTTGATAAGATGACACCAGCGGTCACCAGCACCTAAGACATAGGGCGTGGTCAAGCGGATCTACTTTGTCTAGTCGGTGACCATCGTTGGTAATCTGCCTTTCAAAGTGTGTTGCGTTATGGGGATAACAATTGTCTGACTTGCGCTTACACGTCGACTGCGTGGACTTTACACGAACCCTGAGATCAAAGGTCATGCAGTTTTCTTGATGAAGTCGTCTTCAAGTCGCTGTAGTTGTTTCTCAATTCTAAAGCTACAAATGAAACTGATATGAGACCTCTCTCTAACCAATTAATTGTTCACACTTATTGTTTTCAGTTTGTGAGTGTGTGATATAGGGGTATAGAAAATTGTATTTCTACATTTATTCAGAAAATCTTTTATGAACAATAGCAGCTGTGTTGACACTGCCATGTTGATCTGAGACTTACTGTTGGAAAACCACTACAGAGTCTGACTTTCGGCTGTCACATATGTGCCTCCGTCGACTTCACTCGCTGACTTTCGTCTGCAGTCGGCTTCGTCTGCAGTCGGCTTCGTCTGCAGTCGGCTTCGTCTGCAGTCGGCTTCGTTTGCAGTCGGCTTCGTCTGCAGTCGGCTTCGTCTGCAGTCGGCTTCGTTTGCAGTCGGCTTCGTTTGCAGTCGGCTTCGTTTGCAGTCGGCTTCGTTTGCAGTCGGCTTCGTCTGCAGTCGGCATACAACTCAAACACCCAGTTTCTCAGAGGTTTGAGGTTGACATGAGAGGGCAGTGTACGCTGACACCTAGTGGGGATACTATGTCTATTACTGCCTTTGTGTGTGTGTGTGTGTGTGTGTGTGTGTGTGTGTGTGTGTGTGTGTACTGCATGGTATACTGTATGTGTGTGTATTGATATATATGTAATGTGTATGTGTCTATTGTGTACAGTATGTGCATGTTAATCAGTTGACCTGGCCCTGACCTTTTGACCATGTCCCGCTGACCTCCAGATGACCCCTGTCCCTGGCCTTGTGTCCATCCTGAAGAGGAGGAGTGTGTGTGTGGAGGATGTGTGTGTGGCTCCCTTCTCGGCACCACTCAAACACAAACGCCCTGCTAAACGCAGGGTCCGTTTCAAAGTACCTGACGACGGCTTTGACCACGGTAAGTGTGTGTGTGTGTGTGTGTGTGTGTGTGAGTGTGAGTGAGTATATGTATACCCAACAATGGTTATGATCAATTGCATGTGTATGTTTGTGCACATACAGTATTATACTGCTATGTGTGTCTGTCTGCATTCTTACCATGTCACCCTCTGTCCTCTCCCTTCTTCCCTCTGTCCTCTCCCTTCTTCCCTCTGTCCTCTCCCTTCTTCCCTCTGTCCTCTCCCTTCTTCCCTCTGTCCTCTCCCTTCTTCCCTCTGTCCTCTCCCTTCTTCCCTCTGTCCTCTCCCTTCTTCCCTCTGTCCTCTCCCTTCTTCCCTCTGTCCTCTCCCTTCTTCCCTCTGTCCTCTCCCTTCTTCCCTCTGTCCTCTCCCTTCTTCCCTCTGTCCTCTCCCTTCTTCGCTCTGTCCTCTCCCTTCTTCCCTCTGTCCTCTCCCTTCTTCCCTCTGTCCTCTCCCTTCTCCAGACAAGAAATAGTTCAATAAAGGTCAGATAAAATAGAATAAACATCTAAACGTGTTTCCTTTTCCCTCCTGCAGACGAGGTGGGCGGAGACTCCTGCCTGCTCCTCTTCCTGCTTTGCCTGGTCACCGTGGTGATCAGCCTGGGAGGCACCGCCCTCTACTGTGCCCTGGGCGACGCCCAGTCCACTGTCTGCACCGACTTCTCCCGTAACGCTGACTTCTACCTCGCACAGCTGCATCGTGGGATGGATCAGCTCCAAAACTGGCTAACCCCCGCATCTTAGCTGACCCCCAAGAGGAGAGGAGAAGAGAGGGGGAGGAGAAGAGAAATAGGGGGAGGGAAGGAAAGGAGAGGGGGAGAAGAAGGGGACAGAGGAGGAAAACTCCCTCGTTTTGCAGAGTGGATACTCGCCTCTCTTTATGTCCTGCCCTGTTTTAATCTCTCTCTCTCTCTCCTCTCTCTGTCAGTCTTTCTCTCTCTCTCTCTCTCTCTCTCTCTCTCTCTGTGTCAGTCTTTCTGTCTTTACTGGCTGGCCAGTTAGTGTGTTTGTGTGGGAGAGAGTGATTGAACGATGTTTGTGTGGCGGGAGAGAGTGATTGAACGATGTCTGTGTGGTACTGGTAGGCTGCATCCACACTAAAAGTTCCCTAAGACATCTGCAGTGCTGCCTGGTAGGACTGACCTAGGACCTGTAGTATACTGGACCACCCATAGACGTCAAATGTACACTACTGGACGTGGACTGACTCGAAGTCAGCCCAGAGGAATGGATAATATTCATTACCACTGACCTTGAACCTGCTCACTACTACATGGACCTGTCCTCTGGGTCCTTCAGGCATGGACAGAACTGCTCACCTGCGCAGACAGGAAGTGCTTGTGTAGCCATTTCAGAAACCGGCACAGCTCTTTGTTTACTGCCGCCATTTTTAATCTCATCTACACCTCAAAAATATGAACAATTCTGCTGTGGTCAGAAACATTAAATAATGTCTTTAAAATAATCTTCTAATAATGAATGTTTTGTTGTAATGAACCAGATTTGACTTTTCTTTACGTTCCTCACTAATTGAGTATTTTTATGTTGTAGGTAGGGTGTTTCTTTGGGCTGAGGATAGAAGTTGCCCCGAATCACAGATCATAGATCATATCTTAACCGCATCCTCAACCAGGAGGGGGATGAAATATCTGACCCTGTATCAGTGGATAGGGGAATCTGCTACCCCTTCTGTTTATTGGGTTGTTTTGGGGTACAGATAGTTCAGCCTGATTGTAGCGTTGGCCCCTTGATGACCCTTAGTGTGTGTCAGACAGAGATATATGCAACACAGACAAGAAAGCAATACATGTCTGTAATCATGTGCGTTAAAGAATGTTGTTTTATTTATTTCGTTCTTAAAAAAAAAAAAAAGTAAACCCTTTTCCTCCCCAATTTCGTGGTATCCAATTGGTAGTTACAGTCTTGTTTCATCGCTGCAACTCCCGTACGTACTCGGGAGAGGCGAAGGTCGAGAGTCCTCTGAAACACAATCCAACCAATTCCCGCTTAACCCGGATGCCAGCCGCACCAATGTGTCGGAGGAAACACAGTACACCTGCCGACTGTGTCAGCGTGCACTACACCCGGCCTGCCACGGGAGTCGCTAGTGCGCGATGGGACAAGGACATCCCTGCCGGCCAAACCCTCCCCTAACCCGGACGACACTGACGCAATTGTGCGCCGGCTGCGACAGAGCCTGGACTCGAACCCAGAATCTCTAGAGGCACAGCTAGCACTGCAGTGCCTTAGACCACTGCACCACTCCGGAGGCCTGCTCAGGCATATCTATATATTTATCTTTATTGTCAAATAATTATGGGCATCAATCGTGGGATTGTCATGATCAGTCTTACTACAGTTCATTACCTCCTGCGATCAATGGACTCAATTTATTTCTTTTCCATGTAAATTTTTTATTTGTGCTTTTTTTCTTATTTTTTGGACTTCTAGTCTATTTAATCAATGAGCTGTTATATTTTTTTTGTGACAGTTGGTGGAAATGCACAAAGTCAGTGTGTCTTAGTTTCGTTAGGAAAAGTTCTGTAGACGTGGATGATTTGATGGCGCAGGCTGGGCAGTGACTCTCAGGCTACATCCCAAATGTCAAGTGCCTTCCTCTCCTTGTCTACTCTCCTTCCACTCCTCCCTCTTCTCACCTACTCTCCTTCCTCTCCTCGTCTACTCTCCTCCCTCTCCTCGTCTACTCTCCTCCCTCTCCTCGTCTACTCTCCTCCCTCTCCTCGTCTACTCTCCTTCCACTCCTCCCTCTTCTCACCTACTCTCCTTCCTCTCCTTGTCTACTCTCCTCCCTCTCCTCGTCTACTCTCCTCCCTCTCCTCGTCTACTCTCCTCCCTCTCCTCGTCTAATCTCCTCCCCCTTCTCGTCTACTCTCCTCCCTCTCCTCGTCTACTCTCCTCCCTCTCCTCGTCTACTCTCCTCCTTCTCGTCTACTCTCCTCCCTCTCCTCGTCTACTCTCCTTCCACTCCTCCCTCTTCTCACCTACTCTCCTTCCTCTCCTCATCTACTCTCCTCCCTCTCATCGTCTACTCTCCTCCCTCTCATTGTCTACTCTCCTCCCTCTCATCGTCTACTCTCCTCCCTCTCATCGTCTACTCTCCTCCCTCTCCTTGTCTACTCTCATTCCACTCCTCCCTCTTCTCACCTACTCTCCTTCCTCTCCTCGTCTACTCTCCTCCCTCTCCTCGTCTACTCTCCTCCTTCTCATCGTCTACTCTCCTCCCTCTCCTCGTCTACTCTCCTCCCTCTCCTCGTCTACTCTCCTTCCACTCCTCCCTCTTCTCACCTACTCTCCTTCCTCTCCTCGTCTACTCTCCTCCCTCTCCTCGTCTACTCTCCTCCCGCTCCTCGTCTACTCTCCTCCCTCTCCTCGTCTAATCTCCTCCCCCTTCTCGTCTACTCTCCTCCCTCTCCTCGTCTACTCTCCTCCGTCTCCTCGTCTACTCTCCTCCTCCTTCTCGTCTACTCTCCTCCCTCTCCTCGTCTACTCTCCTTCCACTCCTCCCTCTTCTCACCTACTCTCCTTCCTCTCCTCGTCTACTCTCCTCCCTCTCATCGTCTACTCTCCTCCCTTTCCTTGTCTACTCTCCTCCCTCTCCTTGTCTACTCGCCTCCCTCTCCTCGTCTACTCCCTCTCCTCGTCTACTCTCCTCCCACTCCCTGTTGACCCTCCTCCCTCACCTCGTTTACTCTGATCTGAAAACACAAGACCGGTGAAACCAACAGCAAAATATAATCATATTCAGATCTGTTGTAAAATGCACAATAAACTGTAGATTCATTAATTAGCTTGGAAGAATGCCAGGAGATTGACCTTAGTCTCTTGTACTTTCAGAGGTGTGCAGATGGAGTGGAGACGAGGACAGGAAGCCACTGTAGACTATTGAGATGCAGCCTTGTTTTAATTCATAGGTGTGCAGATGGGATGGAGACGAGGACAGGAAGCCACTGTAGACTATTGAGATGCAGCCTTGTTTTAATTTAAATGTTATTTTCACTCGTCCTCTGGCTGGTTCAGATGACTATCTTACTCTTGGAATCTGAAGTATTTATATAGCTGCACAATGTAGGGGGAGAGAAAACAAACGATCAAATCTAATCTTTATGTGCATGTCTTTTTCTGTTGTTTCTCTAGTTTTGGCTTGTTGTGGGTATCGTAGATTCATTTTTTCATGTTTGTCATCGTGGTTTAGATCTGTCTTTACAGTCTGGAGGGATTACTGTGTGGTGGGTACTTTTAAACACCTGTTTCTCTCTGATAATAATAAACCTTATTGTGGGGACTGGTCTGACAATTGTATACTGTTATAAAGTTCCATTAAGTTAGTCATACAGCTGTTAAGTTGTTATTACGTTTGTAAGTTGTTAATCATTCACAATAGTCTGATAAACCCAGATACAAAAGCCAGAGACCAAATACAAAACACTTCTTTCTGAACGACACTCTTTTAGGGGACAGCCACTAGAGTCAGCCTTGAACAGCTGCACCGCAGTTGCGCAGACAATACACGTTTTAGGCGAAACCAAATTAATATTTGATTTCGCAATTATTGGTGTTCTCAGTTTGGTGAAAGTGATACGAAAAATGTGTGTGTGTGTGTGTATATATATATATATAATGTATGTATTTTTTTTCATTTCCAGTCAAACAGGCGAAAACACCCCGCTTCTAAGCAGACCGGAACTATGACCATTTTTTCAATGGTAAACGGCATGAGTAAGACATCTTAATTTATCCACCATCTTTGGTCTGACGGCCATTTGCGGATGTAAACACAATTTCCCCAGTTCCACATGCGTGCGAGATCGGGATGGCGTCAAAGTTCGAACGTTTTGCCTCTGCAGGGAAAGGGAATGGTTTACGAGCGACACACGATATACACGCAGGTGAACTCCTGTATACGGCGGAACCTCTAGCATACTGCGTGTCCAACACATGCGCCAAATACTTCTGTCACAGCTGCTTCTCACGGTAAGAGCTGTTGACCTTTTCGTTCTGACTTGACACTTATCTAAAGTAAGTTTTTGCGTTTTACCCAATAGGATTTGTGGAGGATAAACTGACCCTCTATCCGTGCCTACGTACAATTTATTCGTTATTGCGTTCTGGACCCTTGTTGGTCGGGTTGTTGTCAGATACTGCTATATAACTAACAGATAGCTAAATGCCTTTTTATAGCTCACCAACACAGCCATAAACGGCTCTTATTATTAATTTCCAACGAAACGGAGTGTAGAATCAACTACAACAGTACAACAACGTTGATACACTACCACTGGGCTGACGTGAGCTTTGCTGATGTACTCAAACTGGACGCTAGATGGCAGTGTTGCTTTTCCATTTTCTTCAGCTCTAGACAATCTTTGTGTATCGGAATCTATTGTAGCAGTAGGCTATGAGATTTACAGGTGATCGAGTTAATTATGTATGATAAGGGGCTAGTTCTCACTCATCTCAGAGAGCACACTTCCATAAAGATCTTCACTAAGAACCCAATTGTAAATTATATATTTTTAATAGAGACATTGGCCAACTGGGTAATTTGCTAATTGCAATGTTTGCATATCAATCCTAGGCCTGAATCCTCATACAGTGCCTTCAGAGTATTCACACCCCTTGACCTTTTCCACATTTTGTTGTTACAAAGTGGGATTAAAATAGATTTGATATTTTTTTTGTCAATGATCTACACAATATTCTGTCAAAGTGGAAGAACAATTCCAACTTTTTTTTTTATTCATGGAAAATTAAACACTAATATATCTTAATTAGATAATTATTCAACCCCCTGAGTAAAACATGTTAGAATCACATTTGGCAGTGATTACAGCTGTGAGTCTTTCTGGGTAAGTCTCTGAGAGCTTTGCACACCTGGATTGTATAATATTTGCACATTATTCTTCAAGCGCTGTCAAATTGGTTGTTGATCATTGCCAGACAACCACTTTCAGGTCTTGCCATATATGTTCAAGACAATTTAAGTCAAAACTGTAACTAGAGCACTCAGGAACATTCAATGTCATCTTGGTAAGCAACTCCAGTGTATATTTGGCTTTGTGTTTTAGGTTATTGTCCTGTTGACAGGTGAATGTGTCTCCCAGTGTCTGTTGGGAAAGAGGACTGAACCAAGTTTTCCTCTAGGATTTTGCCTGTGGTCTGCGCTATTCCATTTCTTTTTCCCTCAAACTCCCTAGTCCTTGCCGATGACAAGCATACCCATAACATGATGCACCTACCACCATGCTTGAAAACATGAAGAGTGGTACTCAGTAATGTGTTGTGTTGGTTTTGCCCCAAACATAACACTTTCTATTCAGGACATCAAGTTAATTTCTTTGCTGTTTTTTTTGCAGTTTTACTTTAGTGACATATTGCAAACAGGATGCATGTTTTGGAATATTTCTATTCTGTACAGGCTCCCTTCTTTTCCCTCTGTCAATTAGGTTACTGTTGTGGAGTAACTACAATGTGGTTGATCCATCCTCAGTTTTCTCCTATCACAGCCATTAAACTCTGTAACTGTTTTAAAATCACAATTGGATCCCTGAACTGTTTCCTTCCTCTCCGGCAACTGAGTTAGGAAGGAAGCCTGTATTTTTGTAGTGACTGGTTGTGTTGATACACCATCCAAAGTGTAATTAATAACTACACTATGCTCAAAGGGATATTTAGTGTCTTTTTTATTTTTTACCCATCTACCAATAGGTGCCCTTAATTTGCGGACCATTGGAAAACCTCTGGTCTTCGTGGTTGAAAATGTGGTTGAATTTCACTGCTCAGCTGGGGGATCTTACAAATAATACATTAGGCCAACTGTTACATGCCTGTGCTCATCAACATATATTTTTTTAAAGGAAAAGTGAAATGACTCACAGCTCAAATAATATGAAACAACTCCCTGACATCGGACATGATACACATTTTAACAGCACAACAAAATAGATAAAACATGTTATTTTGCAGGTGCCTTTTCATTTGTACATCAGTGGTGCAACTGTCTTTCTAACTGCACGGAACTATATCTGTGGTGCAACTGTCTTTCTAACTGCACGGAACTATATCTGTGGTGCAACTGTCTTTCTAACTGCACGGAACTAAAGCTGTGGTGCAACTGTCTTTCTAACTGCATGGAACTAAAGCTGTGGTGCAACTGTCTTTCTATCTGCACGGAACTAAAGCTGTGGTGCAACTGTCTTTCTAACTGCACGGAACTAAAGCTGTGGTGCAACTGTCTTTCTATCTGCACGGAACTAAAGCTGTGGTGCAACTATGTCTTTCTAACTGCACGGAACTAAAGCTGTGGTGCAACTGTCTTTCTAACTGCACGGAACTAAAGCTGTGGTGCAACTGTCTTTCTAACTGCACGGAACTAAAGCTGTGGTGCAACTATGTCTTTCTAACTGCACGGAACTAAAGCTGTGGTGCAACTATGTCTTTCTAACTGCACGGAACTAAAGCTGTGGTGCAACTATGTCTTTCTAACTGCACGGAACTAAAGCTGTGGTGCAACTATGTCTTTCTAACTGCACGGAACTAAAGCTGTGGTGCAACTATGTCTTTCTAACTGCACGGAACTAAAGCTGTGGTGCAACTGTCTTTCTAACTGCACGGAACTAAAGCTGTGGTGCAACTGTCTATCTGCACGGAACTAAAGCTGTGGTGCAACTATGTCTTTCTAACTGCACGGAACTAAAGCTGTGGTGCAACTGTCTTTCTATCTGCACGGAACTAAAGCTGTGGTGCAACTGTCTTTCTATCTGCACGGAACTAAAGCTGTGGTGCAACTATGTCTTTCTAACTGCACGGAACTAAAGCTGTGGTGCAACTATGTCTAACTGCACGGAACTAAAGCTGTGGTGCAACTGTCTTTCTATCTGCACGGAACTAAAGCTGTGGTGCAACTGTCTTTCTAACTGCACGGAACTAAAGGTGTGGTGCACAGGAGAGAAGCAAAACTTTCCAGTGGGCAAAATCCTTTATCTTGAGGTTACGGAGGAGGGGTTGTAAAATGTACCAGTCAAAAGTTTGGAGACAAACTCATTCCAGGGTTTTTCTTTATTTTTTACTATTTTCTACATGGTTGAATAATAGTGACGATATCCAAATATATTTGAGATTTGAGATTCTTCAAAGTAGCCACCCTGTGGCTTGATGACAGCTTTGCACACGCTTGGCATTCTCTCAACCAGCTTCATGAGGTAGTCACCTGGAATGCATTTCAATGAATAGGTGTGCCTTGTTCATTTCTGGAATTTCTTTCCTTAATGCATTTGAGCCAATCAGTTGTGTTGTGACAAGGTACTGTAGGGGTGGTATACAGAAGATAGCCCTATTTGGTAAAAACCAAGTCCATATTATGGGAAAAACAAAGAGAAACAACAGTCCATCGTTACTTTAAGACATGAAGGTCAATTAATCTGGAACATTTCAAGACCTTTGAAAGTTTCTTTAAGTGCAGTCGCAAAAACCATCAAGGGCTATGATGAAACTGGCTTTCATGAGGACCGCCACAGGAAAGGAAGACACAGAGAGACCTCTGCTGCAGATGATAAGTTCATTAGAGTTATCAGCCTCAGAAATTGCAGCCTAAATAAATGCTTCAGAGATCAAGTAACAGACACATCTCAACATCAACTGGTCAGAGGAGACTGCGTGAATCAGGCCTTCATGATCGAATTGCTGCAAAGAAACCACTACCAAAGGACACCAATAAGAAGAGACTTGCTTGGGCCAAGAAACATGAGCAATGGACATTAGACCGGTGGAAATCAGTCCTTTGGTCTGATGAGATCAAATTTGAGATTTTTGGTACCAACCGGCGTGTCCTTGTAAAAGACAGAGTAGGTGAACGGATGATTTCCACATGTGTGGTTCCCACCGTGAAGCATGGAGGTGATGGTGTGGGGGTGCTTTGCTGGTGACACTGTCTGTGATTTATTTAGAATTCAAGGCACACTTAACCAGCATGGCTACCACAGCATTCTGCAGCGATACGCCATCCCATCTGATTTAGTGGGACTATCATTTGTTTTTCAACAGGACAATGACCCAACACACCTCCATGCTGTGTAAGGGCTATTTGACCAAGAAGGAGAGTGATGGAGTGCTGCATCAGATGACCTTGCCTCCACAATCACTCGACCTCAACCCAATTGAGATGGTTTGGGATGAGTTGGACCGCAGAGTGAAGGAAAAGCAGCCAACAAGTGCTCAGCATATGTGGGAACTCCTTCAAGGCTGTTGGAAAAGCATTCCAGGTCAAATCCAATTTTATTTGTCACATACACGTGTTTTAGCAGATGTTATTGCGGATATAGCGAAATGCTTGTATAGGTGAAGCTGATTGAGAGAATGCCAAGAGTGTGCAAAGCTGTCATCAAGGCAAACGGTATCTACTTTGAAGAATCTCAAATATAAAATATATTTTGATTTGTTTAACACTTTTGGTCACTACATGATTCCATATGTGTTATTTATAGTTTTGATGCCTTCACTATTATTCTACAATGTAGAAAATAGTAAAAATAAAGAAAAACCCTTGAATGAGTAGGTGTTTCCAAACCTTTGACTGGTACTGTATAAAATGGACATATCTCTGTTAATACAGAGTAGCTCAAAATATTTCTAATCATTAAAAAGGACAAATTATCCAATGGATCATAATACTTTGCAGCCCTATTTTGTAAGTGGGGATGCAGCTTCTCCATTTGCAACATTGCTCAGGCGCCCCTGTGTGTGTGTGTTGTTGACGTGTTTATGGGGTCTTATTGATGTTGTTAGCTGCTTAACACTGAACACCCATCACTTTAAGAAATGACTTTACCCCAGCATTCAGTTACACACTCACTCACTCACTCACTCACTCACTCACTCACTCACTCACACACTCACTCACAGCAAGTGTGTGTGTCCGAAATGATGAGCCACTGACCTGAGAGCAAAGTGGTTTATTATGCTCACATCCACAACGGAATGCAGGCGGAAATGTTTGAGAACCAAAACAAAAGCTTGTCTAAGCCGACCCCTGTCCCCTCTGCTCATCATGACATCATCACCTCCCACCTCCATTCTGTCTGCTCCATCTATTAGATACTGCTAGTCCAAAAGAGAGAGAGAGTGTGTGTCCAGATGGCATAGAGATAAACAAACAGGAAACCCACTGATTAATATTCATCCCCCTTAGTGTAGAAAAGTCTATAGGTATTTTCATTGAAATATTTTCCTGCGTGTTTGGTTCAGTCATATTTTATTGGACATCTCTGGCCTTTTCAGAGCTTTCACGCTTTATGTTGACAGATCTCATATTCAATTTAGACAAGTAGGACATTTTCACTGAGATGCGTACCTTCTCTCTGTAAGCGGGCGGACATGGGTGTGAATTATAGGAGGGAAAAGGGGGGGTGATAATTTAAAAAATATATTACCTGCAACGGTGATTTATAGTTGTCAGAACCTGGTAATATGTAGGTTGGGACATAAACCTAAACGTCAATGGCTAATTTCTCTGAATATGGGAAAATAACATTACTAAATTCACTGGGAATTCATTACATAGAATGAAAAACAATACCCTAAGCCGCAGCGCCATATTACTTGTCAAACATAGGCAACTGATACTAAACTCAGCAAAAAAAGGAACGTCAACTGCGTTTATTTTCAGCAAACTTAACGTGTAAATATTTGTATGAAGATAAGATTCAAAAACTGAGACATAAACTGAACAAGTTCCACAGACATGTGACTAACAGAAATGGAATAATGTGTCCCTGAACAAAGGGGGGGTCAAAATCAAAAGTAACAGTCAGTATCTGGTGTGGCCACCAGCTGCATAAGTACTGCAGTGCTTCTCCTCATGGACTGCACCAGATTTGCCAATTGTTGCTGTGAGATGTTACCCCACTTTTCTACCAAGGCACCTGCAAGTTCCCGGACATTTCTGGGGAGGAATAGCCCTAGCCCTCACCCTCCGATCCAACAGGTCCTAGACTTGCTCAATGGGATTGAGATCCGGGCTCTTCGCTGGCCATGGCAGAACACTGACATTTCTGTCTTTCAGGAAATCACGTACAGAACGAGCAGTATGGCTGGTGGCATTGTCATGCTGGAGGGTCATGACAGGATGAGCCTGCAGGAAGGGTACCACATGAGGGTGGAGGATGTCTTCCCTGTAACGAACAGCGTTGAGATTGCCTGCAATGACAACAAGCTCAATCCAAAGATGCTGTGACACACCGCCCCAGACCATGATGGACCCTCCACCTCCAAATCAATCCCGCTCCAGAGTACAGGCCTCGGTGTAATGCTCATTCCTAAGATGACAAACGCGAATCCAACCATCACCCCTGGTGAGACAACCGCGACCCGTCAGTGAAGAGCACTTTTTGCCAGTCCTTGTCTGGTCCAGCGACGGTGGGTTTGTGCCCATAGGCAATGTTGTTGCCGGTGATGTCTGGTGAGGACCTGCCTTACAACAGGCCTACAAGCCCTCAGTCTAGCCTCTCTCAGCCTATTGCGGACAGCCTGCGCACTGATGGACAACTCGGGCAGTTGTTGTTGCCATCCTGTACCTGTCCTGCAGGTGTGATGTTCGGATGTACCGATCCTGTGCAGGTGTTACACGTGGTCTGCCACTGTCCGTCCTGTCTCCCTGTAGTGCTGTCTCAGGCGTCTCACAGTACAGACATTGCAATTTATTGCCCTGGCCACATCTGCAGTCCTCATGCCTCATTGCAGTATGCATAAGGCATGTTCACGCAGCTGAGCAGGGACCCTGGGCATCTTTCTTTTGGTGTTTTTGAGTCAGTAGAAAGGCCTCTAGTGTCCTAAGTTTTCATAACTGTGACCATAATTGCCTACCGTCTGTAAGATGTTAGTGTCTTAACGACCGTTCCACAGGTGCATGTTCATTAATTGTTTATGGTTCATTGAACAAGCATGGGAAACAGTGTTTAATAAACCCTTTACAATGAAGATATGTGAAGTTATTTGGATTTTTACTAATCATCTTTGAAAGACAGGGTCCTGAAAAAGGGGCGTTTCTGTTTTTGCAGAGTTTATATACTTATTGGGGTGGGATTGGCCTAGGGGTTTGGGTGTGGCTTTTGACTATTTTGGTCAAGTTTGGTACAAATCGGATGTTAGTTACTATATTATATGAATCCTATAAATTTAAAATTGGCAATTTGGGTGCATTCAATTAGCTTAATTTCTTAGAGATCAAATCATATTACAACCAAAATAATGTTGCTGTAATGCTAATTTTATCTGTTTTTACTAACAGAAACAATTTCAGAACAATCTGAGATGGTGGGTGTAAATCCTCTTTTATTGTGTTTTTTGAGGTGGAATGACCCATATGCTCAAGTTCTTGTCGCACACTATGCACTCCGATAAACCTGTCTGTCTCTCTTAGCTTCTACACACAGTGATCTACATAGCTATACTATACACCAGTGCTGCTAGACTGTTTTGTACCAGGTATTTCTATTGACTAGGTTAGGCCTATCTGAAGTACTTTACACATTGTTTCAGACACCCCAACACCCAACCCCTCCTCTGTCCAACATGTTCTCCATTACTGTCCCAAAAGGATCTGTAGTCGTGGAGTTATAGTGTGTGAGTGTGATGATGGTGTCAGCTTGCGTGACCAGTAACCCCCCCCCCCCCCCCGAGACTCTTATCTTCCTAAGTAAAGGCCTATGTTGGTCTGTAAATGTGCAAGCGTGTGTCTGTGATTTAAACTAGCCAGAGGGGCGTTTTTAAAGGAATTAAAGCCACATCAAAGCTGGAGGTAATTGCTGCCTGGCTGATCTCTCTCTGCTGTTTGTTTTTAATGAGAGCTAATCGCTAGGGGTGCAGTTGACAAACACACACACACACACACACACACACACTCAACACAGCGTTGTCTTGCTAGCCACAGGTCAACAAACAAACAAATCATTTGCAGTTCCTCCAGTCACAGGAGAGAAGAGGGAGGGGGGATAGAAGGAGTGTGAAAGTGTGTGTGTGTGTTTATGATCATAGTGATTGGTATGTCTGACAGTTCAAAGGGAGTGTTTAGCTGTGTTATCAGTGGTTACTTGTGTGTGTGATTATTATCAATATGACCTAATGTTAGAATTTAGACCCACATTAAACTAAAATCACAGCAACATCTCCTGGCAGAGACAACGCCTGGCCTAATTACAAGCACGAGATGTGGGTCTAATTTCTAACTTTGGGTCATATTGATAATAATTGCCAGAACAATGTGATATGGTTTTTGGCTACGCAGGTGTGGAATCGCTCAGGAATAGTTTACTAGAGCAAATTATTCTTCACACGCGCGCCACACAGACCGATTTAATAATCCTCCGATATGAGGAAAAGAGCTGACTGTATGCAGTCTGTCCTGAAGCATACAAATACCTACTTTAGATAAGAGGGGAAAGATGCAATGTTCACAGAAAATCTCCAACGCAAAGTCGAGATGAGAACAGGGGGATTTGTTGACAGGCTTGTCAGCATTCCTCTCCATCCTCTTTTCTCTCTCGCTGTCTCTCTGTCTCCCTCCAGGTAAAATCTAATGCCTTCATTCCATCCGAAATACATAGCTAAGTTATTGAATACTTTAGCAACGTCACCTCTCAGATCGGTCAAATGAGTTGTGGTTTTGAGTAGAAAGACATGTCTTTGCAATTAGAATGACTGCAAATGTATGATGAATACAGTGTGGTGTTAGTTGTTGTTTTGGATAATGTCTAGGCCTATATTATCAGGAGCTATACCATGGCTGTATGACTACGTTGTATGAATAGCAAAGGGATATAGCAGGTAGACCTTTTTCAGTCAGTTCGACAATAAATAGCCAATGTGCCCCGACTCCGTGGCTGGCTATATAGGCCTATGAAACACGCAAAACAAATTTAAGTGGATTTCAACTCATCGTTACCATTTACATGGGACGTGCTAATTCACTCACATGAAACTCCTCATGCTCTCTCTCCCTCATCCGTGAAAAGAAATTTGACCGCAGCCGACCACAGCGCGCCTGTCCTATCAATAGGTCACTAGAAGATGCATAGAGTCTATCGTTTGTTCTAGCGGGAGAAGGATATACAGACCTTTCTGACTTGCGAATTGAAACTTTTAATTGAAAAGAAGCCTAGTTAATGAAGTGGAAAAGTAGCCGGCTGACAATGAGTCTGTTGTTGCTTATGGGAAACACACACACACACACACACACTGTTCAAAGAGACCACCAGATGAATTAGTCACCACCATTACAATGGCTATTAGGTTTGACTTTTAAATGAGTCAAATTAGAGAGTTAAAACATCCTAAACAACACACCCATTCACACGAAACCATGAGCTCAGCACCATAGCATTTAGCGCAACATCTCTCTTTTACAGCCTGGGTCGATCCGTGTGTGTAAGTAAGTAGTAGGGCTTTCCCCATCCCCCAAAAAATAATCTTGGCTGACCGAGAGTTGTCTGTTCTTTCGAACCATTGATTGTTTAGAAATTTTGAAACGTGTTTTTTTTCCCATATAGACACACCCTATGTTTGAATACAATCAATTATATGTAGGCTACTAAGCTTGTCTGGTGCTTTAAGCACTGCTATTAAAAATGAAAACACAACTACTAAATACGAGCCAGAAATCAATATAGTCTACAAGGCGTGAGTCAGACAGGTGTCTCATGTGCTTTAAAATAAAAGATACACTACCGTTCAAAAGTTTGGGGTCACTAAGAAATGTCCTTGTTTTTGAAAGAAAATCCCCCCCAAAATTGTTCATTTTAAAAGAACATCAAATTGATCAGAAATACATTGTAGACGTTAATGTTGTAAATGACTATTGTAGCTGGAAATGGCAGATTTTTTTATGGAATATTGACATAGGCGTACAGAGGCCCGTTATCAGCCAACTGTCACAGGCTGACCACACCACTCGTGAGCGCTGCAAAATAAGTTTATGAATCTGTTACTCAATTATTGCACCCACACTGCTCTCGCATGTCAACGAGTGTCTGCATTGCTAAGGGATAAAATAGAAGTCATTCCTATTTCTGACGCAGATCGCGCTGCAAGTCCCGCCTCTCCCATCACCTCATTGGTTTATAGAAGCAGGTACCCACGTGCCATCTCCTCATTGGTTATGCCCACGTGGGTGATTGAAAGATGAACTGTGTTGCCGGTTGGTGTAGTAATACTATGAAGGTTTAGATGCCAATCACCATATAAGTTCAAACATGAAAAAGCCTGGAAGGAGGAAAAATGACTAGAAACAATTTGGTTGACCGTTTAATGTGTGGATTAATTGTCGGAGTAAAGGACCTTGTGCATTTCAGGTAAAATAACAACTCAATGTTTATATCCCAAGACAAATTAGGTAGCAACAGCAAGCTAGCTAAATAGGACAAATTAGCCATTAAGTGCAAGCTAACTAGCTACATTTACAGAAATGTTTAATGCTTTTCGACCTGTCCCCAAATTAATGTAATTGGTTCAGAGTTTTTGATATTTCAACCTGTGTGTCATGATCGTGTTTGGTGTAGGGGGACAAAATACATTTATGCACGATGGCGCACTCATGCAGCCCGTTTGGGTTCCGTGTCACTCCTGTGTTCCAATAGCACGTTGTGTTAGCTAATCCAAGTTTATCGTTTTTAAAAGGCTAATTGATCATTAGAAAACCCTTTTGCAATTATGTTAGCACAGCTGAAAACTGTTCTGATTTAAAGAAGCAATAAAACGGGCCTTCTTTAGACTAGTTGAGTATCTGGGACATCAGCATTTGTGGGTTCGATTACAGGCTCAAAATGGCCAGAAACAAATACATTTCTTCTGAAACTCGTCCGTCTTTTCTTGTTCTGAGAAATGAAGGCGAGAAATGCGAGAAATTGCCAAGAAACTGAAGGTCTCGTATAACGCTGTGTACTACTCCCTTCACAGAACAGCGCAAACTGGCTCTAACCAGAATTGAAAGAGTGGGAGGCCCCGGTGCACAACTGAGCAAGAGGACAAGTACATTAGAGTGTCTAGTTTGAGAAACAGACGCCTCACCAGTCCTCAACTGACAGCTTCATTAAATAGTACCCGCAAAACACCAGTCTCAACAGTGAAGAGGTGACTCCGGGATACTGGACTTCTAGGCAGAGTTGCAAAGAAAAATACATATCTCAGACTGGCCAATAAAAATAAAAGATTAAGATGGGCTAAAGAACACAGACCCTGGACAGAGGAAGATTGGAAAAAAAGTGTTGTGGACAGACAAATCTAAGTTTGAGGTGTTCGGATCACAAAGAAGAACATTCGTGAGACGCAGAAAAAATGTAAAAATGCTGGAGGAGTGCTTGGCGCCATCTGTCAAGCATGGTGGAGACAATGTGATGGTCTGGGGGTGCTTTGGTGGTGGTGAAGTGGGAGATTTGTACAGGGTAAAAGGGATCTTGAAGGAACGCTATAACTCCATTTTGCAACTCCATTTTGCAACGCTGTGGCCAGCGCTTAATTGGAGCCAATTCCCTCCTACAACAGGACAACGACCAAAAGCACAACTCCAAACTACGCAATAACTATTTAGGGAAGAAGCAGTCAGCTGGTATTCTGTCTATAATGGAGTGGCCCGCACAGTCACCGGATCTCAACACTATTGAGCTTGACCGTATGGTACGTAAGAAGTGCCTATCAAGCCAATCCAACTTGTGGGAGGTGCTTCAGGAAGCATGGCGTGAAATCTCTTCAGATTACCTCAACAAATTGACTAACTGACCACAACTTTTTAACAGTAGTGTAGATTTGTGATTACTCGATTTAAAAAGATCTTGGTCAACCAAACAATTGACAAATGGGGTCAGCTCTAGTAAGTAGGTGTGTGTGTGTGTGTGTCATCGATGCCGTGGTAAAGTTTGAGACGTTCAAATAGATCATATGTGATTTTTATTGACCAGTGCAGCTGTAGCGGTTAGAATCTAGTCAAATCTGGATTAGCATCATAGTGACATTATCACTCGGACACCACGGTCTTGTCCGCTATAGTGAAATGGAAAACAAAAATGTGCGTTTATTTAGGCAAGTACCTGTTTCACTGTGTTTGAAAAGTTTATCTTCTGTCGCCTTCAAACCTAGAGTTTTTGTGGTATAGAAGGATTGACAATACATTATTTGTTGTGGCCTTAATAATAATCATTTGTGTGTCGAGTAGGGTTGGTCTTTGTCCACATTTTCATACCATCATACAGTTTCTGTACGGTATTACCGGAAGTGCACGCAAGGGGCCCTATTTGAGAAGGGGGGAAAAAACCATTTTTTTATTTTTTTATACACAAAACAATTTAGTCAACCGAGATCTTGATCCAGGAGGGGATTGAATGTCTCTGCTGTAACCAAGAAGCTTGATCTGGACACTTTTTAAATAGCACGTTAGCAAACCAAATGTATAGCTGGAACCCTGATCTGGATTCCATTTATTGGACACATCTTAGATTGAACTTTATAAGTAGCATGCACCCCTGCAGCCTCCGAGTCTTCATCTATCGCTATTTCACAATACCCCGGTAAACGATATCAACTGTACATCGCTCAAGCCTACCGTCCAAAGCGTCTCTTTTCCCAAGACGGCCTCTTCTATCCTGCCGTGTCCCTGGTCAGAAGATCAAATGTGGGCTTTGGTCACACAGCAGCTTACATTAGAATGCTCCAGGCATTACAACCTGCTATATACCATCTTAAACCTTGCGCATGCACACACAGACTTGTCAGATCAGAGGCCTGGAAATGAGAAAATCAGTCAGGCACGATGGGCAGCCCGTGGAAAAGGGCCCCGCTAATTACTACCTAACACTGAACCATCGCTATACAGCTTACTGAGGAAATTAATTACCATGCACACACTTCCATCAAAGGACGCTTCCATCTTCATTCATCATGTACAGTACCAGTATTCCATCTGATGAGAGTAAGAGAAAGAGAGCGAGAGAAAGGTACTTTAATTCTATATTGCTTGTCAACATTTCTTAATAAACTCACTTTAACATAGTCATGAATATTGATTAGGTGCCAGGATACGGATTCTCTCAAGCGGAACGTCATCACCTGCTAAGTCAACTAAAATACGCTCAGACGAGAGAGGGAGAGAGAGACAGGCAGGGGCTTTTTTTGTTGTTGTGATTTTTCCCTTTAAAATGTATACCAAACAAAAACCAATGATTGCAAAGATAAATGTAGACCTTGCGCATATAGTTGAACTATTTCCACAGAACATTTAGCAAAAACACATTTACTTGAAGAACGGTGCAGATACGAAGTTTGGTAACAAAATGACCTAGAGAGAGATGAAAGTCATGAGATGTGGTGGGGGGGGGAGAAAAATAAAGATTCAGATGAGAGGAGAAGATGCACATTTTGGGTACAGACCCCGAAGATGGACATATCTACAGTAGTCCTTGCCTTGAACTGGAGAAAGAGAACATAACAGAGATCTAATCGACTCAATAAAATAGGTCTTAACAGGACCAGGCCAATGAATTAACCCAATAACAGCAGTAGTCAATCTGTGTACTGTAATACTGATATTTACAGAGAAAGTAGACTGATTGAGGTCAACATAATAGTGTGAGTCTGTCGGGGTGTCTACATGGTATGTAGGTGTGAAAGCATATGAGGTCAGTAGAGCAGACCGGATTATTCACACTCACTGTTGATCTGATGGTTCCAAATGTATCCCAGCATTCCTTGTGTGTGCGTGCACTGGTTTATTCCACAACCTGTAGCCAGGCCCAGTAATTACAGGACTGAGATGAAGGCTCTTTGTTCTCGTGTGTGTTGAGAGAACCCCATGGTTAGTGTAGATGTCCATCTTTCTCTGACTGGCTCTCTTTCTCGCCATAGGATCTCAGAACGATTAGCTATCTGCATGTCCGGCATATCATTAACAGATGCTTCTCGCTCTGTCTCTGTTTCTCTGTCATTCTACATCGATAATGTTATTGGTCATCTTTGAACAAAAGCAGTACTGGCCAAGGACGCAGGCACGCATGCGCGCACACACACACACACACACACACACACACACACACACACACACACACACACACACACACACAAGGTATAAATCCCAGTGTTTGCCAGGTCCTTATCCAGAGGAAGTCCAGTCCAAGCTGTTAAGGAAAATGCTCTGAGTGATGTCATTACACAGAGCCTATATCCTGCCCAAGATAAATAGAGATAAAAGTAGTTCAAGTCCTGTAAAAGTTGTGTTGGGGAAAGCGTTCATGGGTGAACTGAATAATAAACAGAGCCATGGCATGAGATAGCCCACTGCTGTATCTGAAATGCAACTGGAAGGCTGTAGGTTTTATCATTCTGTTTGATTTACTATGTATCTGATCAGGATACTGGAGTAGTCTCTGGTGTATGTTTCAGCTCCTAGCTTTGACTTGATTCTTCACAAAACCACCACCAGGACAAAAAAATACTATGATTTTGGGGGTATTTCACAAGATGTAATCTCTAAAATGGTCCTTAGTAGGAAAGATTGTTGACGTCTTTGTGAAATTTTTATCTAAAAGCATCATTGAGAAATAGTTCATCATATTTATGACATTGTGGCCTACCCAGGCCTCCTTTAAGACTTTGCTTTGTAGGTGCTACAAAGCAAACATTGGTCTCATATGAAGTATTAGCACTTTCTCTGTGATATGAGTCGTATTTGGATTTCTAACAATTTTCTTACATTCATTTATTTATATAAAAATATAAACATGATTTAAAAAATAGGAAATGTTTGATTTGGATATTTTTCTATTTTTTGTTTAACATAATATTCTTTATGGGCATATCAAAGTCCCAGAGTGGGGTCTCTGCTACTTTTAGAGTTATGATCCAATTTGTAAGCATTACCAACAGAGTGAATGTGAAAATGGATTCAAAATGGTCGCCCTCTGCTGGAAATTTGCAGGACAAACAATGATACAAGTAAAAGGAGGGCTGTGATTGGTTAGATGGCCTACTATGCCAATAGGGCTCCAAGGAGTGGTTCTGTAACTGTGTTCTCAATCTTCATAAACCGTGGTGATATTAAATATTAGCAATATTACTGCGCAACGTAGACGTTCTATTTTCTCCAAAACAATTCGTATGTTCATGTAGTGCCCATCGGTTATGATTGTTTCAACCTCTGTGTTGAAGTCGTGTTTTCACTGTCAATTTCTGGTTTCAAATTAGCACCAAAAACTACACTAACCATGAGCCTAAGTGTTTCTGCCGCCACAGAAACAGATCCTGGGTCTGTTCTAACGCACACGACAAGTTCAGTTTGCGTCTGTGACGGTGCTATCGCGAGTGCCGTCATATATGTTCGTTAACAGATGTCATGGTTTATTTTCGGGACGAAGAGAAGTGTGAAATGCATTCTCTATAAAATGAGCAGTCAGCAGCACAGCAGTGTCGTGTGTATGCGTGTTCGATTCATAAAAAATAGAAGTATCCTTATATTATGTTTATAAACATCACAATCTTTCTAGTGGTTGTTTTCCGCCTAGTAGAGAAGACTAAAGCTAGCACAGACAAAAGGGGAAACCTTTAGTTATCAGTATCTTTGATGCTACTGTGTACGGTTACTTAGCAAGCTAATTAGAAATTTGAAACAACCGCCATGTTTCAAGAATGCCAGTGGTCACGTGACTTGTATATGTTCTGGGATTGGACAATACAAACCGCAGTGCTGTGTGGGATGAGTAGTTTGTTTGCCCCCTAATTCTGGTATGTACACGGTCTTGTACACAACTTTTTTTTTTCATAAAACAGAGTGCTTTTTAATTAAAGCGATTTTTATATTTTTAATATATGATTCACCCCGTGTGTGTGTGTGTGTGTGTGTTTATGTTGAAAAGGTAAAAAAAAAAAATATATATATATATATATTTTAAACCTATTCAACATTTGGAACCACAGTAACGAGCATGTTGTTGAAATTGGTATGTGGCATGTCAGTTCTGGAAATACGGTATAACCACGGGAAGAGGTGCGTGGCCCGTTGGAGTCCTGTTTCTCTGTTTAAAATGGGCCTAAACTTTAAAACTGGCAGAGATCCCCCTCTGGAACTGTGATATTCCCCTAGAGTATATTATATTCAACAATATATACAAACATTTGCCAAATCTACATTGTTTTATTTTCAATATTCATGTTTCTTTTTTATATGCACAAATAAATGTAAGAAAAGTGTTATTCAAGTTAAAATACTACTCATATCACAGAGAAAGTGGTAAAGCTTCATATGACACCAATGTTTACTTTGTAGCACCTACGGATGAAACATTATGGAGTCTTAAAGGAGGCAACAATGTCATAAATATGCCATGTCTTTTTTTTCCTGGTTTCATGAAGAATCACTCTTATAGACTTCACAGACCATTGAATGTTTTTTACAGTCAAGTCTGTAGCTTTTCATCATTCTCTCCTCTGACTTCCCTTATCTCTCTGCATGTTATAGAAACAGACCCAGGAAATGCCTGTTGGAAGATTTTAAGTGGTTCTGACCCCCATATATAGTTGTGTGTGTGTGTGTGTGTGTGTGTGTGCGTGTTAGGAGGAGGTTATTAGGGAATAGGGAGGGTAAGTGTGTTAGCTGCGTCTCCGAGAGCCAAAAACAACTGCAAAGTATTTGAACCATTCTGACAAATGAATGGATAGGAAACACTCAATGTCTTTCATGCTGAGAGGAAGCAGGCCGCTGCCAGCAGTGTGTGTGCTTGTGTGTGTGCAGCCTAGTAATGTGAGCTAAGATTACGTCCTTAATGTCACATTCTCATGCGTCAGTGGCAAAATCATAAGGACCACTCATAATACTTCATGATTAGATTACATATGTTTGGATTGTAGGACCTGCAGCTTTCTGTTGGAATTACTTTACAAAGGGAGAAAATAAAACATGTGCACACATACACACACAGGCACACAAGCCTCAGGCACAGACCGACGTAGAAATGCTGAACACAGAACATTGAGCGAGTCATGTTGATTTGACTGGAGCAAGCTATTAACCAGATATACCCAGGGGTCGTGTCTATCCGTTGTCAGACATCATGCACACACAATTCAGGAGACTGAGAGATTTGAAGAAATATGTTAAGTAGACACACACACACACACACACACTTACTGCTTGATACATACTGCTGATGAAAGTGTGGTTAGTCATGCCATTCAAGTTATGTCTTGGGGGCATACTGTACACCAGTGACTGGTTTCAGTGGATCCTCTTCAGGTTCAGAAACAAAACCTGTGTCTCAAATGCTACCCTATTACCTTTGGTGCACTACTGTGGCCACTTACCACCCCTAATGTGTCCCAGGTCAAAGGTAGTGTATTATCTAGGACTAGGTTATAGGGTGTCATTTAGGGCAGTGTTTCCCAACTCCGGTCCTCGAGTTACCCCCAACGGCACAGATTCTTCATTTGAAGACGCCATATTTCATGATCTGGGTATCTGAGATACAGTGCTTTCAGAGGGTATTCACAACCCTTGACCTTTTGGCATTTTGTTGTTGGAAGTTGGAATTAAAATTGTTGACAAAAAAATATGACAATTAAATCAATCTAAAGAAAATACTGTGGAAGAACAAATAAGTGGAAGAACAATTCTAACATTTGTAAAAAAAAAAATATAAAAAAATAATGTCAAATACAACACTAATATTTCTCGATTCCACACCTGGATTTGCCCATTATTATTTTCAAAATTCTTCAAGCTCTGTCAAATTGGTTGTTTATCATTGCCAGACAACCACTTTCAGATATTGCCATAGATTTTCAAACAGATTTTATTGAAAACTGTAACTCGGCCTCTCAGGAATATTCACCCTCTTCTTGGTAAGCAACTCCAGTGTTGATTTGGCTTTATGTTTTAGGTTATTGTCCTGCTGAAGGGTGAATTAATTTCCCAGTGTCTGGTGGAAAGCAGACTGAACCAGGTTTTCCTCCAGGATTTTTCCTGTGCTTAGCTCCATTCCATTTCCTTTTTTGTTTGTTTTTATCCTGAAAAACTCCCCAACGATTACAAGCATACACATAACATGATGCAGCCACCACTATGATTGAAAATATGGAGGTACTCAATAAATATGGTGGTACTCTGCAATATGTAGTATTGGTTTTGCCCCAAACATAACACTTTTTTTATTCAGAACAAAAAGTTAATTGCTTTGCCACATTTTTTGCAGTATTACTTTCGGGCCTTGTTGCAAACAGGATGCGTGTTTTGGAATATTTATTTATTCTGTACAGGATTTCTTATTTTCACTCTGTCATTTAGGTTAGTATTGTACATTAGTATAGTATAGTTAGTATAGTATAGTAAATACAATGTTTTTGATCCATCCTCAGTTATCTCTTATCACAGCCATTAAACGCAAACTGTTTTAAAATCACCATTGACCTCGTTGTGGTTTCCTTCCTCTCTGGCAACTGAGTTAGGAAGGACGCCTTTATCTTTGTAGTGACTGAGTGTATAGATATTCAATAGGTTCGCCTTTGCAAGACATTATTTAGGCTTGCCATAACAAAGGGGTTTAGTACTATTGACGTCTTGAGTCAATAGTATTTCACCCATTTTGTTATGGAAAGCCTCAAGTTCATGAGTAAACATTTGCATAGTTACTTAAGCTTTTATTTTTTTAATGAATTTGTAATAATGTCAAACAATTCCACTTTGACATTATTGTATGTCACATTCTCAGTGTATGCCTGTGACGACAAATCTCAATTTAAAATTCAGGCTGTACCCCAACAATGTGGAAAAAGTCAAGGGGAGTGACGAATACTTTCTGAAGGCACTGTATGTGGGGCACTGCCTCAGAGGAAAAACTCCCCAAATCAACTGTGAGTTAATGTTGTTTCTCTCTCTCGGTCTACCTCTCCCCTCCCCTGTCTCTCTCTCTCTCTGTCTCCCACGCTCTTTCTGTCTCTTTAGGCGTGAAACCCTCCTGAGATGTTCTCAGTGTAAGGTAGCGCGGTATTGTGACGTCACCTGCCAGGTAAGCAGCCCAACTAGAAGTTCTCTCATTTTGTCCATTGCTGTTTCCACTCATTCAAGTACCTAAAGAAAGGGAAGATAACCATATTGTAGGGGAACAATAGACCTAGGGATGTGTGTGTGTGTGCAGTGTAACATCTGAGACTGACCTAATTCCTACATCAGCACATGATGTCACCTAATGAAATGAATGACACAATGCTGTCCACTGCTGCTCCCCATATAAACTGGTTTCCATTACACAACAGGTGTGCGTTTGTGACAAATGTGTGTGTGCTCATCTATCTCATCCTTCTGGGCAGTGTTTCCCCTAGAGTATTTCCAGGCATGGTGCAAAGCAACATCCAGCCCCTGTTGCACCAAAATTGAAATCAACAGAAGTCTTGAATAGTGCAAACACTGCTTCTGTGTAAATTAGAATCGGACATGCACAGATCTCAAGCCAACACGATATATTCACCTTTTAGCCATCTTTCTTTCACATCGACGCTAACCTTTACATTTAAGGTCACTTTATTGGTCAATTGCACACAAGGGCCTATCGAAATTTGACTTGTGCTTTTAATCCCCCCAACTGTGACCTTATACTGATAGGGTAACCCCTAACCCTAGTGTAGCCTCCTCCGCTCCTCTCTGATATGACACGTCACCATTCACCTCTGATTTCCCGCTAACAAACGCCTCTGACTTCCCAACCCACTCACTCGCACACGCATGCACGCACACAGCCATACACACATGCACACTCATGCACATCTGCCTGTGTGTGTTTGTAAAGTGCACACAATTTTTTCCCCTCTCTTCCACTTCACGTTGCCTTAACTTTTATTTTCAAGAATTCATTCCCTTCAGTTTTTTTTCCAATTCTCTCGACGCCTTTTCAGTTTGTACTGGTCCTATTCCTATATCTTTTCTACCCATATGAACACAAATCAAATATTTTTTAAATGATGTGTTTTCTCTCCAGAAACAGGCATGGTCGGACCATAAGAGGGAGTGTAAATGTCTCCGCAGCCTCCATCCCAGAATCCCCACTGACTCTGTCCGTCTGGCAGCCAGGATCATCTTTAGATTGGTACGCCTCCCCTGACTCGCTCAACGATTGGTTCAATGTTCTGAATTGTCTGGTCAATCCGTTTTTCAATCCAGTCATTTCAGGAAGTGATTTGAAACTCATTTCAGAAGTTGAAAAATCCTTCACAGAAAATGAAGATGGAATTGAGCCCAACCCTTTACTAGGGTTAACAGACCTGGATGAGAAAGGTTGTTTCGTTTTTAGACGGTTCTCGTGATAAATAATTGATCTCGTCTAGTTTTACACTTCTTCATCTTTTATCCATTTTCCTCTTTGTTTTTCCACCATTTCTACTTCCTACATCTCTCTCCCTCCTCCCCCTCTCTCTCCCTCTTCTCTTCCTTTAGTTGAGTCCATCGCAGACTTCTCCAGGGCTGTGTTCTTTAGAGGAGCATGAGTCACGTAAGTCTCTCCCACCTCCCCTACAAAAGTGACATTCAATACTTGTTTTGCCTTTCTCTTCTAACAAAACAACAAATATACTTATGGAAAGATACAGAGTCAATCACAATATCCTCCAAACACAAACATCAACTCAGACAGCAGGAGAAGTCCTTTCTAGCCTGGCATGGCCGTGCATCTGCAGGTGGTGTTTACATGTTGTCCCCAGGTCTCAGATTAAGTACACAACGTCAGCTACAGGACCAGGTGTTGGTTAGACGTGACAGACAAAGTGGGGACAGTATTAGACACAGGGACATTGTCAGACATATTGGGGACATCATACCTAGTTGAGACGGTACCAGACACCGTTTCAGACATAGTTTGGTCAGTGAAAGACATAATGGGGACATTAGATATGATGAGGACAGTGTCAGACATAATGGGGATATTAGACAAGATATTTATATCTGTCTGGCTAAAACCTGTGGCTCTCTTCCAGTCTCTTAGTCTAGCTAGCAGCTTCCCACAACATGGGAATATAACCAGAGCATCACTCCTCATGAAATATACAGGAAGCGGTCAACAAGGCAGCTCAGATGGGACCAAAGCATTCTTCTCATTATAACGGTGATCATGAAGTCTCTGTTTTGACTATGTTGGTCGACTAACATGCAGATACTGTATATGGTAGAAACAGTATGGTGTCGGTGACCGTAACCAGTATTAATGGACCCAGGTTATTTCACTTGTAATTATCAGAAACTAAGATGGCGGCAGAGAGACCCCTCCAAGTACCTACTGTGGAAACCACTAGGAAGGGAAAGGGAAGGAAAATAATAGGCACCACCACTAGATTATGGTTTTTGAAGATTTTTCTTTTCATTTTGTTCCCCCACAATTTATTTAACCAGGGGAAACCCATTGAGATCAGGGTCTCATTTTACAAGGGTGCCCTAAGAACAATACATCAACATGGTCAGTCTCAATACAACACTGTACATTTACAATTACACATTAGAACAAATGCAATTCGAAAGCAGCAGATACAATTACACATCCGTCAACACAAGTGCAGTTACAGTGCATTTGGAAGGTATTCAGACCCCTTCTCTTTTTCCACATTTAGTTTCGTTACAGCCTTATTCTAAAATGGATTAAATACATGGTTTTCCTCATCAATCTACACACAATACCCCATCAATACCCCATAATGACAAAGCGAAAACAGGTTTTTAGAAATGTTTGCCAATGTATTACAAATACAAACAGAAATACCTTATTTACGTAAGTAGTCAGACCCTTTGCGATGAGACTCGAAAATGAGCTCTAGTGCTTACAGTGCATGTCAGAGCAAAAACCAAGCGAGGAGGTCGAAGGAATTGTCTGTAGAGCTCCGAGACAGGATTGTGTCGAGGCACAGATCTGGGGAAAGTTACCAAAACATTTCTGCAGCATTGAAGGTCCCCAAGAACACAGTGGCCTCCTCCATCATTCTTAAATGGAAGAAGTTTGGAACCACCAAGACTCTTCCTGAGCTGGCCGCCCGGCCAAACTACCAATCGGGGGAGAGGGCCTTGGTCAGGGAGGTGACAACCATCTCTGCAGCACTCCACCAATCAGGCCTTTATGGTAGAGTGGACAGACGGAAGCCACTCCTCAGTAAAATGCACATGACAGCCCGTTTGCCAAAAGGCACCTAAAGGAACCAGTACATGAGAAACTTGTATTGTCTGGTCTGAATTAACCAAAATTGAACTCGTTGGCCTGAATGCCAAGCGTCATGTCTGGAGGAAACCTGGCACCATCTCTACGGTGAAGCATGGTGGTGGCAGCATCATGCTGTGGGGATGATTTTCAGCGGCAGGGACTGGGAGACTACAGGACAACAACCTGTTGACAACAACAGGACAACAACCCTAAGCACACAGCCAGACTTGAACTCGATCGAACATCTCTGGAGAGACCTGAAAATGGCTGTGCAGCAATGCTCCCCATCCAACCTGACAGAGCTTGAGAGGAACTGCAGAGAAGAATGGGAGAAACACCCACCAAATACAGGTGTGCCGAGCTTGTAGCGTCATACCCAAGAAGACTCGAGGCCGTAATCGCTGCCAAAGGTGCTTCAACAAAGTACAGAGTAAAGGGTCTGAATACTTATGGAAATGTGATATTTCAGTTTTGTATTTGTAATGCATTTCTACAAACCTGTTTTTGCTTTGACATTATGGTGTATTGTGTGCAGATTGATGAGTGAAAAAAAACAATTTAATCAGTTGTAGATGATATGGCTGTAATGTAACTAAATATGGAAAAAGTCAAGGGGTCTGATTACTTTCCGAAAGCACTTCAAGCATTTTCAGTAATGTCACGGTGACGGAGAGCACCCACGCAGCAATGGAGAGTCAGTTGGATTTCCTAATGGAGCGATTACTCTGGTACCACAGCGCTTTCATCACATATCGCTCCAGGGGGATGCACATCATCAAGAAAATGTTGACAAAGAATAAGAGAAAGAAATGTACGTAGAATGTTTGAGTAAATCCTAACGGTTGTCCCCTGGTTATGAAATGCACAGCCCTGATTGAAGACCTAGATGAGATCTGAGATGAGAAGATGGATGACAAATATAACGGCGTAACAGAGTATAGCTAGCCACATAGATAGCAGGCAGAGCAACACAGTACAATATGAAATCAATGGTCGCTTCGAAAACTCTTTGAGTGACTATTCATGTTCAGGAGATCTTAAGTATTCCAGGTTTTTTCCCCAGCACAGAATACCATATCTGAGGAGTATGACGTATGCTCCATTTCTCTTTTAGAGTACAAGTTTGTGAGAAGTTCCGAGTGTCATTTGTGTCGTGCATCTTGTCTTCTATGTAGAATCTCATGTGATATCCATAGCTGAAGTACATTTCATATAGGCCTGATTTTATGTGTGTTCTGTGTATTAAACTGTGATCAACGAACTGCAGCTCGTCAGTTTTGGGTTGTTGATCGCCTCATGTGTATATCATATATTCTTTGTGTATTTTATGTTTTCAAGTGTTCCAAAATATATGAGCGTTCAATTGTTTTATCCCAGACTGTAGAGTTTACAGTAGACTGGTGAGCCACGTATATTCATTTACCCACCACAAACAACACAGTAGCAGGGACTTAAACGTCACTGAACAGAAACCTGTTAGACCGGTGTTTCCCAACTCTGCTCCTTGAGAACCCCCAACAGCACTCATTTTTGTTGTAGCCTCTGACAAACTCACCTGATTCAACTCATTGAGGGCTTGATGATTAGTGTACAAGTTGAATCAGGTGTGCTTGTCTGGGGGCTACAATAAAAATGTGTGCTGTTGGGGGGTACTGGGGGTACTGGAGGTACTGGAGTTGGACCATAGAGAATAGTCAACAGACATTTTGATCGTTTCTGATGTGGGGATTGATTGTATTTATTTGACATTACTTCATTCTTTTCATGATAATGAGGCCCGCATAAGTATAAACATTTTGTAATATACTTCAACACATCACTATAGCACGGAATATTGATCTGCCCAATACATTGATCTTTTCTTGATATACTGTTGACACCATTCTGAATCAGGTCATATTTATTTCTGTAAATCAAGTGTCATTTGTAGTAGTTACTTATAGGATAGCCAATGTTGTGCGCACCTCTCTTTGTCTGTGTGGATCGTTACCGGTCTTCCTCTCAGCAACAAATATAGCGTAGATTTCTTTTTTTTTCTTCATACTTCATGTTGATTACTTAGCAGGAAATATGAATAATGCGAAAACAAAGACCGGCCGTGTCACTGTGCTCGTGAGGCTCCACTGACCGCTCTTTCTCCTATACAGACCTGTGTGACATGAGAGAGGAGAGGAGGGAGGGTCTGTCTCAGCTGAGCTCCATGCTCCAGCTCTACATCCAACAGGAAGTCCCCAACATCATGCAGGAACTACCTGCTGTGGACCCCCTCAGCCTGCTGGCCAAGGTAGATCACTGCAGCTGTGTGTTTGTGTGTGGCTTGCATGCATGCGAGACACAGACATAGAACGATGTGTTGTCCCAATGATGTGAAACAAGATGGAGTAGTGAAGAGGCAGGGCCCACACTATAGTACCCAGTCTCTCTCACTGCAGCCTGTTTCTCTGCGCTGTTGGTGGGCTGGTCATACCTTCACATATGTCTAAAAGATTCCCAGCAGGCCTGATGTGTAAATGGTGTGTGTTTGTAGACAGTAAAAGTGTGTTGTTCCTGGTATTCCTGATGATCTCAATGTGTTTCTCAGCATGAAACCGGACCTCACTCCTCCCAGGTCTTCAACCTGCAGCTGCTTTCCACTCATGTACTTCTCTAGGCTGTTTCTGTCTCTTAATCAGGTGTGTGTGTGTGTGTTGCATGAGTATACGTTTGTGTGTGAGATGAACTGTTATAAAAAGTAACAGCTGTTTTACATTACATGGCTAGCTAGCCTTCTGGGCCCATCTCTGTCTTTATAAACCATCTCACACCAAGACCTGGTTCTGATAACCATCACTGTTCAAATAGCAAACATAAACACGTGTGTGTGTGTGCGTCACTCGTGTGTCAGAGAGAGACAGATGCTCTCTAAAGTTAATCCTTCTGTGGAACTCCACATCTACATAATGCAAATCAGTCCAACTTTAGTCCAGATTCCCTGGACAGAGAAGGTGAGTTAAGGGGAGAGAGGAAGGGGGTGGGGTGGACAGACGGGGATGGACCGACGGACAATGAGACCGTCAGACTGCTGGACTGACAGACAGACAGGCAGACAAAAATAGCTGAATTACATTTTTAATATCAGACAGGATTCACACTGCCCCTGGGATAACACACATACACACCAACACACACACCTAGCTAGTCCCTTGGAAAGAAGGGCTCTCTTTAGTGATGAATGGGATGTGTTTCACTTTAATAAAAAAAAATGTGTCATGCGAATTGAGGCTGTTCTGAGAGCAAAAGGGGGTAAAAAACGCTATTAGGAAGGACAGTTTATTAGGTACATCTAGAACTGGGTCAGAACCCCTTTTACCTCCAGAACAGACTGAATTATTTGGTGCATGGAAACATTGCTCAATTGGTATCAAGGAGTCTAACGAGTAACAGGAAACCATTCCCCACTGCCACCAGCCTGTACTGTTGAGACCAGGCAGGATGGGGCCATGGGCCCAAATCCTGATTCTGCCATCAGCATGACCCAACTGGAATCGGGATTCGTCGGAGCAGGCAATGTTTTTCCACTCCTCAATTGTCCAGTGTTGGTGATTATGTGCCCACTGGAGCTGCTTCTTGTTTTTAGCTGATATGAGTGGAACCCGGTGTGGTCGTCTGCTGCAATAGCCCGTCCGCGGGCACGAGTTGTGTGTTCCGAGATAACGTTCTGCGCACCACTGTTTTTATTGCGTCGTTATTTTCCTGTTTGTGGCCCGCCTATTAGATTGCACGATTCTTGCCATTCTCCTTTTTTACCTCTCATCAATGAGCTGTTTTCGCCCACAGGACTGCTGCTGACTGGATGTTTTTTGTTTGTCGCACCATTCTCGGTAAACCATAGATACTGTCGTGCTTGAAAAGCCTAGGAGACCTGCCGTTTCTGAGATATTGGAACCGGCGCGCATGGCACCGACTATCATACCACGCTCAAAGCCGCTTAGGTCACTCATTTTGCCAATTCTATCGTTGAATCGAACAGTAACTGAATGCCTTGATGCCTGTCAGCCTGCTTTAACCATTTTCATGAACGGGGTGGTGTACCTAATAAACAGTCCACTAAGTATGATTAAAAAATAGAATATTACTAACACAGTAATTTGATTAATAAAATGTTTAATCAATCGTCTTCCTCAAATGGTCCGGAGAATGAAGGAAATTATGATGCACTCTTTGCGAGAGGGAGGGAATCTGATTTGATTGGTCCTCAACTCAAGGCTCAGACTCTTATTTTTAGGATAAAGTGAAGTTAGCCTGCCCCAGAGCAGGTTACATTCGAAGGATTCGTTACCATAGAAATTTACCTGGTGTCGTGACTTTACATTCATTAATTATTTAATCCACTAACGATGTTTAATTGTTATCCAATTGAAATTAATCATGTAACACTTAACTCATTAGGATTTGGGGCACCACGGAAGAGGTTGTTTTAAAGAGTCACCATCTGAATTAAACTCTAAGGTCTATTACATCGATAAACAGTCATCCTATAAATCTTATCATATCCTCATTCTGACAGTCATAGCCACATGCATCTGCAAAAACCACAGCATGATTTAGTACTGCACCAATTGGTTTTAATTATTTATTTACTAGCTAACTAAATAATAACACAGAATAAACATACAACCTTTACATGAGACAAAGGTCCCTAGCGGACTGACACTATGGCATTTTACCCAACGACATGGGGATTGAGAAAGGGACACGTATCGGGGATACATTCTGTAACTATTTTCACAATCATATAGTTTGCACACGAACCGCTGCCCATTGGAAATAAGAAATCATAAATGTATTTACGTGTGGGTGCTCTTGTCCGTTGTGTAGTCCTGAACAGAACTACAGAGTTCACTCTTCCATTCGCTCCTGAAGCTGCTTATTTGAAGATAAGCCAGTCGTGATGATGGTTCCAGTGCGGTGAGGAGAGTAGTGTACTGCGATGATTTGAGACTCGTAGTAGGATGGGATGGTTTGAAGAGTTTGAGGTACCAGCGATTGTCTGAGAGGGGAGTTTTACGCCTCTTCCTCCTCGTGTTGATAGTCAGGATTTAGACCACGTCTTTCCTGTTCTAAAGAAAGGTGAGTTTATTTCTTCACCTCATGTTGAGGTTCAAAGTTCCAACCATTTCAGACATGTAGCTATTGCGGCACACTTTTCTGGTCTAAAGTTAATTTCGTTACCAAGGCTTTTTATGCACACTGGCCAAAGAGGACGTCTCCTTCCGTCTAACACGTTTTCTGACCTCACTCGGGGCGTGGCAACTTAATGTGCAAAGGATATGATTGGAAGTTCTCTTATGACTCCTAAAATCACATTAATATCATAACAAAAAATTTTCAGCATTTTTTCATATCCTATGCACAACGCATTGGATGGAAACTTGACAGGTAAAGGGGGTATCCTTTTCAATTTAGTATTTTGTCCATACAGTTTTTAATGACATCACCAAATTTAAAAACAATGTGACATCAGATTTCTATAACTCCCCACTGACCATTCAGGACATTCTTTGTTAGAATTATTGTTCCATTATCTACTTTTTTGGACATTATAGCTTTGGGTGGGCAAAAGTCTGGAGACAAGACATTCCTTTAGGCAATATCGGAGCGTAGAGCGAGAGTCCTCTCCTGCTTAATTACGACCGGGTGAGGTGTCAAAATCCACACACCAGGTCTCTCCTCCCCTCTGCGGGTGAGAGAAGGTCTGGTTACTGTCAGCCATTGCCAAACTGATCTGACCCAATGTGATCCTCACAAGACAGCCATGACACTGGCTAAAAGGTGATCCACTTTTGTGTCAACGGGTATTCCGAGTTGAACTCAGAATTTACCAAAGCTAGCTCGTCAAACTCCTCTATCCCGTGTCGTAATACGCCCCTCTGATTTGTATGTTTTTGTACACAGTTAGTGTGTTGTTCCTGGTATTCCTGATGATCTCGTTGTGTTTCTCAGCATGAAACCGGAACTCACTCCTCCCAGGTCTTCAACTTGCAGCTGCTCTCCACTCATGTACTTCTCTAGTCAGGTGTGTGTGTGTGTGTGTGTGTATGTGTTGTGTGTGTGTGTGTTTTTTTGTTGTGTGTGTGAGTGAGCGCATTTAAATGAATGTCTTGTTTAAATTCTTTATTTACAGTTGCGTGATTTGTTAGAATTTTGTGTGTTATCCCAGACTAGAATTGGAACCAGAGAGGAGGTTAGTTAAGGTGATGGTCTTGTCAGGGACGCACAAACAACTGTTGTGTGAATGTACATTTGTGTGTGTGTGTGTGTGTGTGTGTGTGAGAGAGATGAACTGTTATAAAAAGCAACAGCTGTTTTACATTACATGGCTAGCTAGCCTCCTGGGCCCATCTCTGTCTTTATAAACCATCTCACACCAAGACCTGGTTCTGATAACCATCACTGTTCAAATAGCAAACATAAACTGTGTGTGTCAGAGAGAGACAAAGACGCTCTCTACAGTGAGTCCTTCTGTGGAACTCCACATCCTATAGTACATAATGCAAAAGGGAGAGCGGTACAGACCGACAGGCGGACAGAACTGGTCTGATTAGGCTGAGGCGTCATGGAAGGAAGGTATAATCTCCATTACAAATGAGTGAGTGGGCTGTTTCTCCACTTAGTGTAGTCTCTTCCCCGAACGAATAGTTCAATATCAAACAGGATTCACACCGGCCCTGGGATAACACATGCACACACTCTGGGATAAGTGGGTGTTTTGTGTGTGTTTTCACTATTATTGTATTTATTTATTCGTTATTAAGTCAAAATTATCCTCGGCCTTGACTGGTGTGGAGGAGGAATTCCCAATTAGTGTGGGATAGAAAAAGTGTCTGTGGAGATGAGAACTGGAAAACCCTGATTTTTAAACAGGAATGCTCCGATGGGACCTCTAACATTCCGAGGGAGGAAAAGAGCGATGGAGAGAGGAGTATCGATTCGTTTAATTAAAGTTGCGGAGCGAGGGTTGGTTGTCACCCTGGAGAAAGGGAGCGGGAGAGAAGGAGATTGTATGTGTGAGAGAGTTATTGAAACAGAATACTCCTCATGCATTCATGAGCACAGATAGAATATATTCTTCTGTAAGGTTCTGTTACTGTTGGAATCTTTCAGCTCTTGTTTGACTTGCTTGGTTTCTTTTAGTTTCTGAAGAATAACTGAGTAAATTACCCTATGCAATGGGGTGCTGACTGGATGAACATACAGCTCAGACTTATTTTGGTTTTGGTCAATAACTGATATCTCATACTTGGCGAGGGTGAACCAGAGATGGATGGAGAGAGCGATGAAGTGGCAGACAGAAAATGACAGGTCTGTATCCATCTACCCCGGGAGTAAAAGAGAGCTGGAGAGTCGGGGAGAGAGACCACCCACTCAGATGTGTGTGTGTGTGTATGTGCGCGTGGTGTCTGGCCTTTTGCACTTTGCCCTTTGAACATACGTGTGACATATGTTGGCATCAGGTCTGAGACACTCCTCCTCATCACTCACTCCCTTTCACTTTTCCCTCCTTTCATCTCTCTCTTCCCCCAGGCTGAATATTGCTTTTGGTCATTCAATAATAATATTGTGTGTGGGTGTGGCTGCCTGAGGGAGGGCCAGTGCAGACACACTCATAATTACCCTTGAGGTCATTGAGGTCAATGGCCATACGGCAGACCACCAAAATCATATACTGGTATAGACACATAGCACACACAGTATTCCTGATAATCCCATTATGGGAACGTGGAGTTGACAGTGGGAGAGAACCACAGCACCTGGGAATGATGGCTGTTGGATGGAATACTACACTGTTTCAGCTCCATGGAATTACCACTAATTCTCATAGTTTATTATGGTTTGTCCAGTATTCCATGGCAGTGTTTCTTAACCTTTTTTTATTCCAGGGACTGCCATGGTCTTTTCTGGGCAAGGAACAGGCAAGCTATGGCCCTTCCTCCTTGGGTTTATATTACATCTAACACTATAGATCCAATTAAACGAGTGTCAGGCTTCTGACTATCTCAGGGACCGCTCAGCATTATCCTAGGGACCGGTAGTGGCCCCGGACCGCAGGCTGAGCAACACTGCTCCCTGGCCTCCCTGTCAATTGATCCCAGGTGCTAGGTAGCACCTCGGTATAGGGAGGGAAACTTCACCTGATAGTAGCTGAATGTAACATGAATGCAATACACCATCATATTATTATGTAGTTGTAGCCAATGCTAGGCTTATGACCATGATAATTCACTGATATTAAATCCTCTCTATGAAGAGACACTGAAAACGTTCAAGAGAGCTGAGGGCCGTAGGTAGTAGTTTGCACATACACACACACACACACACACACACACACACACATCGGGACCAAGGCGATGTGCATTGTTCCACAGTGACTTCCTGTGGGAGAGGAAATTATGCACCTCCGCTGTCCCATCAACCTCTCCTTCTCGCCCCACTGACCTAGCGCGCGCACGCACACACACACACACACACACACACACAAATCTATGTAGGAATGAATTAAGACTATATACGTATATGAATGAGCAATGTCAGAGCGGAACGGACTAAGATTACTGGAGAAGTATAGAGAACAGTATATACATATGAGATGAGTAATGCCAGATATGTAAACATTTTTAAGTGACTAAGATAACGTAGAATAGTATAGAATACAGTATTAACATATGAGATGAGTAATGCCAGATGTAAACATTATTAAGTGACTAAGATAACGTAGAATAGTATAGAATACAGTATATACATATGAGCTGAGTAATGCCAGATGTAAACATTATTAAAGTGACTAGTGTTCCATTCCTTAAAGTGTCCAGTGATTTCTAGTCTATACCTATAGGCAGCAACCTCTAATGTGCTAGTGATGGCTGTTTAACAGTCTGATGGCCTTGAGATAGAAGCTGTTTTTCAGTCTCTCGGTCCCAGCATTGATGCACCTGTACTGACCTCGCCTTCTGGATGATAGCGGGGTGAACAGGCAATGGCTTGGGTGGTTGATGTCCTTGATGATCTTTTTGGCCTTTCTGTGACTTTGGGTGCTGTAGGTGTCCAGGAGGGCGGGTAGTTTGCCCCCGGTAATGCGTTGGGCAGACTGCACCACCCTCTGGAGACCCCTGCGGTTGCGTGCGGTGCAGTTGCCATACCAGGCCGTGATACAGCCCGACGGGATGCTTTTAATTGTGCATCTGTAAAAATCTGTGAGGGTTTTAGGTGACAAGCCACATTTCTTTAGCCTCCTGAGGTTGAAGAGGCATGACATCAGTGTTACGGTGACCTTGTACTAGTAACCTATATCTCTGTGGTTTCACATGTATTGTAATGCAGCCTGCCATTCTCTATGCCACTAACAGGGGGCACTGTGTTCTCAGGTATGAGCCCACTCTCTTGTTTTAACTCTCTTCTCTCTCTCCCCCCATTTGTCTCTTTTTCTCTCTCTCCTGCTGGAATGGGTAGAGTAGATGAATAATGCATAGGTGGATGGGGCAAGAGGGAAGGAGGGCTAAGAAAACATGTTTTAAAGATATGATTAGGTACCATGTTTTTGGAATGTTCCGTGTATAGGCACTTTATATGAGCTGAAGGTGTGTGTGTGTGTGGGTGGGTGGTAGAAGGCTCTGGTGAAAGGCTAGTGGGTTTTAGCTGTAAAATGCCCCATTTAAGATTCCACTCAGTTGCAGAGAGCCTTATTTGGTGTGTTTGTGTGTGTGAGCACTAGTTAATCATTCTTCATCTTAACAATACTACCTTCCCTTACCCATGTCCTACTGCCCATTTAAAATTAAGCCTCATCATTGTAATGTTCAGTGCCTTGCAAAAGTATTCATCCCCCTTGGCGTCCTATTTTGTTGCTTTACAACCTGCAATTTGAATGGATTTTTATTTGGATTTCATGTAATGGACATGCATAAAATAGTCCAAATTGGTGAAGTGAAATTTTTTAAAATACGTTTAAAAAAAGAAAAAAAAAAGAAAAAAAACAGAAAAGTGATACGTGCATATGCATTCACCCCCTTTGCTATGAAGCCCCTAAATAAGTTCTGGTGCCACCGCATACCTTCAGAAGTTACATAATTAGTTAGATTGCACACAGGTGGACTTTATTTAAGTGTCACATGATCTGTCAAATGATCTCAGTATACATACACCTGTTCTGAAAGGCCCCAGAGTCTGTAAGACCACTAAGCAAGGGGCACCATCAAGCAAGCGGCACCATGAAGACCAAGGAGCTCTCCAAACAGGTCAGGGACAAAGTTGTGGAGAAGTACAGATCAGGGTTGGGCTATACAAAAATATTCAAAACTTTTTTTGAAATCCGTTATTCAAACATTTAAAGAATATGGCACCACAACAAACCTGCCAAGAGAGGGCCACCCACCAAAACTCACGGACCAGGCACGGGGGGGCATTAATCAGAGACGACAAAGAGACCAAAGTTAACCCTGAAGGAGCTGCATCAAGGAAAATGCTATGTCTGGCGCAAACCCAACACCTCTCATCACCCCGAGAATACCCATCCCCACAGTGAAGCATGGTGGTGGCAGCATCATGCTGTGGGGATGTTTTTCATCGGCAGGGACTGAGAAACTGGTCAGAATGATGGATGGCGCTAAATACAGGGAAATTATTGAGGGAAACCTGTTTCAGTCTTCCAGAGATTTGAGACTGGGATGTAGGTTCACCTTCCAGCAGGACAATGACCCTAAGCATACTGCTAAAGCAACACTTGAGTGGTTTAAGGGGAAACATTTAAATGTCTTGGAATGGCACAGTCAAAGCCCAGACCTCAATCCAATTGAGAATCTGTGGTATAACTTAAAGATTGCAGTACACCAGCGGAACCCATCCAATTTGAAGGAGATGGAGCAGTTTTGCCTTGAAGAATGGGCAAAAATCCCAGTGGCTAGATGTGCCAAGCTTATAGAGACATACTCCAAGAGACTTGCAGCGTTAATTGCTGCAAAAGGTGACTCTACAAAGTATTGACTTTGGTTGAGTAGTTACGCATGCTGACGTTGGCCAGTCTGCGTGGCTGTATTTTAGAGGCCCCCATAATGGTGGTGTAGATAATTTTTTGTTTTGCCTTTTTAAGCAAATTTCCTGGAATTGTACAAATTTCTCCATGGAGCTGAGAGATTTATTAGCAGTTTTAATGCTAATTTACTGCAATTCTATACATTTTTCCATGGCTAATGGTGTTCTTTTGCTCAAACATAATAACAAAATCAAAACTGCTAAATTCAATATTTTGTGAATTTTCAATTCTCTGTGACTGTCTAGTTTTTATATTTGATTGATTGTTAGTTCTCACAGTTTAGTCAGTTAGGAAAGCTAAGGCTAGCTTTTTCAAACAGAATTTGCATCCTGTAGCACTAATTCCAGAAAGTTTTGGGACACTAAAGACCATGGAGAATAAAAGCACCACCTCCCAGCTGCCCACTGCACTGAGGCTAAGAAACACTATCACCACCAATAAACCTACGATAATCGATAATTTAAAAAATTATAAGGCTGACCATGCTTTCCACCTGGCTACCCTTACCCCGTCCAACAGCAAACTTGCCCCCCCCCCGGCTTCTCCTTCATTCATCCAAATCCAAAAAGCGGATGTTCTGAAAGAGCTGCGAAATCTGGATCCCTACAAATCAGATGGGCTAGACAATCTGGACCCTCTCTTTCTAAAAGTATCTGCTGAAATTGTTGCAACCCCTATTACTAGCCTGTTCAACCTCTATCGCCTGAGATCCCCAAAGATTGGAAAGCTGCCGCGGTCATCTCCCTCTTCAAAGGGGGAAACACTCTAGACCGTACCTTCTCCACTATGCAATCTGGTTTCCGAGCTGGTCATGGGTGCACCTCAGCCACGCTCAAGGTCCTAAACAATATCATAACCGCCATCGATGAAAGACTGTGGAGCTGTCTTCATCGACCTGGCCAATGCTTTCGACTCAATCACCACATTCTTATTGGCAGACTCAATAGCTTTGGTTTCTCAAATGACTGCCTCGCCTGGTTCACAAAATACTTCTCAGATCAAGTTCAGTGTGTTAAATCGGAGGGCCTGTTGTCTCTGGACCTCTGGCAGTCTCTATGTGGGTGCCACAGGGTTCAATTCTCGGACCGACTCTTTTCTCTGTATGTCAATGATGTCAGTCTTGCTGCTGATGATTCTCTGTTCCACCTCTACGCAGACGACACCATTCTGTATACTTCTGGCCCTTCTTTGGACACCTTGTTAAATAACCTCCAGACGAGCTTCAATGCTGTACAACACTCCTTCTGTGGCCTCCAACTGTTTTTAAATGTAGTAAAACTAAATGCATGCTTTTCATCCGACTGCTGCCCGCACCTGCCTGCCCGACTATCACTACTCTGGATGGTTCTGACTTAGAATATGTGGACAACTACAAATACCTAGGTGTCTGGTGAGACTGTAAACTCTCCTTCCAGACTCACATTAAGCATCTCCAATTCAAAATTTAATTTAGAATCGGCTTCCTATTTTGCAACAAAGCCTAATTCACTCATGCTGCCAAACATACCATCGTAAAACTGACTATCCTACCGATCCTTGACTTCGGCGATGTCATTTACAAAATAGCCTCCAACACTCTACTCAGCATACTGGAGTCAGTCTATCACAGTGCCATCCGTTTTGTCACCAAAGCCCCATATACTGCCCACCACTGCGGCCTGTATGCTCTCGTTGACTGGCCCTCACTACATATTCGTCGCCAAACCCACTGGCTCCAGGTCATCTATAAGTCTCTGCTAGGTAAAGCCCCGCCTTATCTCAACTCCCTGGGCACCGTAGCAACATCCACCCATAGCATACGCTCCAGCAGGTATATTTCACTGGTCATGCCCAAAGCCAATTCCTCCTTTGGCCGGTTTTCCTTCCAGTTCTCTGCTGCCAATGACTGGAACGAATTATCACTGAAGCTGGAGACTTATATCTCCCTCACTAACTTTAAGCATCAGCTGTCAGAGCAGCTTGCCGATCATTGCACCTGTAGACAGCACATCTGTAAATAGCCCACCCATCTACCTCATCCCCATATCGTTATTTATTTTTTGCTCCTTTCTCTACTTGCAGATTCATCTTCTGCACATCTATCACTCCAGTGTTAATGCTAAATTGTAATTATTTTGCCTCTATGGCCTATTTATTGCCTTACCTCCCTCTCTTCTACATTTGCACACACTGTACATAGTTTTTTCTATTGTGTTATTGACTGTACGTTTGTTATGTGTAACTCTTTTGCTTTTGTCGCACTGCTTTCCTTTATATTGGCCAGGTCACAGTTGTAAATGAGAACTTGTTCTCAACTGGCAAAGTTTATAAAAAATATATGTGCACTATATATAAAAAAAGTATGGACACCCCTTCGAAGTTAGTAGATTTGTCTAGTTCAGCCATACCCTTTGCTGACAGTTGTATACAATTGTGCAGACAGCCATGCAATCTCCATAGACAAACATTGCCAGTAGAATGGGCTTACTGAAGAGCTCAGTGACATTTCCAACGAGGCAGATCGTCAAATGTATGCCCTGCTAGAGCTGCCCCGGTCAACTGTAAGGGCTATTATTGTGGAGTGGAAACGTCTGGATGTGACAATGGCTCAGCCACGCAGTGGTAGGCTACACAAACTAACAGAACGGGACCACTGAAGTGCTTAGAGGGTAAAACTCATCTGTCCTCTGTTGCATCACTCACTACCGAGTTCCTAACTTCCTCTGGAAGCAACGGCAGCACAAGAACTGTTTGTCGAGAGCTTCATGAAATGGGTTTCCATGGCTGAACAGCTGCAAACAAGAATAAGATCACCATGCACAATGGCAAGCGTCGGCTGGAGTGGTGTAAAGCTCGCCGCCATTGGACTCTGGAGCAGTTGAAACGTGTTCTCTGGAGTGATGAATCACACTTCACCATCCGTCAGTCCGACAGACGCATTTGGATTTGGCGGATGCCAGGAGAACGCTACCTGCCCGATTTGCATCATGGTAACTGTACATTTTGATGGAGGATGTCTGGGGCTGTTTTTCATGGTTTGGGTTAGGCCCCTTCGTTCCAGTGAAGGGAAATCTTAACGATCGAGCATACAGAGCATACAAAGCTCAATAATAAGCTAAAGACCCTGGGACTAGACATCTCCCTCTGCAACTGGATCCTGGACTGCCTGATGGCCCGCCCCCAGGTGGTAAGGGTAGGTAACAACACATCCGAAAACATTTGGCATGGGTCCTCAGGTCCTCAAAAGGTTCTACAGCTGCACCATCGAGAGCATCCTGACTAGTTGCATCACTGCCTGGTATGGCAGCAGCTGCTCGGCTTCTGACAAGTTTACTTTTGGCCAAGTAGTGAATGTCCTCTATCTTTTCTACACACTTCCTATCTGTTTTTAGTTGTTTAAGTTTACATTGATAGCGTTCTTCCATCCCGAAAAGTACAAATAAAACAATTGGGGACCTGGGCTTCCCCAAAAAACGTGTATGCAGTCCACCCAAGGATTTCAATGGCAGTGTGTGTGGGTGTGTGTCCAGGCAGATCGCTCAAGAAATGCGATGCCATTCCAGCCTGTTACCATCAAATAGGCTTGTGGTTTGCTAGGGTGTTGGGAGCAGGGATGGGTTGTGTTCGATCCCAGTGCTTAAAACACAATGTAACTCCAAGTCAATCACACTTCTGTGAAATCAAACTGTCCACTTAGGAAGCAACACTGATTAACAATAAATTTCACATGCTGTTGTGCAAATGGAATAGACAACAGGTGGAAATTATAGGCAATTAGCAAGACACCCCCAATAAAGGAGTGGTTCTGCAGGTGATGACCACAGACCACTTCTCAGTTCCTATGCTTCCTGGCTGATGTTTTGGTCACTTTTGAATGCTGGCGGTGCTTCCACTCTAGTGGTAGCATGAGACGGAGTCTACAACCCACACAAGTGGCTCAGGTAGTGCAGCTCATCCAGGATGGCACATCAATGCGAGCTGTGGCAAGAAGGCTTGCTGTGTCTGTCAGCGTAGTGTCCAGAGCATGGAGGCGCTACCAGGAGACAGGCCAGTACATCAGGAGACGTGGAGGAGGCCATAGGAGGGCAACAACCCAGCAGCAGGACCGCTACCTCTGCCTTTGTGCAAGGAGGAGCAGGAGGAGCACTGCCAGAGCCCTGCACAAAGACCTCCAGCAGGCCACAAATGTGCATGTGTCTGCTCAAACGGTCAAACAGACTCCATGAGGGTAGTATGAGTGCCCGACGTCCACAGGTTGGGGTTGTGCTTACAGCCCAACACCGTGCAGGACATTTGGCATTTGCCAGAGAACACCAAGATTGGCAAATTCGCCACTGGCGCCCTGTGCTCTTCACAGATGAAAGCAGGTTCACACTGAGCACATGTGACAAGAGTCTGGAGACGCCGTGGAGAACTTTCTGCTGCCTGCAACATCCTCCAGCATGACCGGTTTGGCGGTGGGTCAGTCATGGTGTGAGGTGGCATTTCTTTGGGGGGCCGCACAGCCCTCCATGTGCTCGCCAGAGGTAGCCTGACTACCAATAGTTACCGAGATGAGATCCTCAGACCCCTTGTGAGACCATATGCTGGTGCGGTTTGCCCTGGGTTCCTCATAATGCAAGACAATGCTAGACCTCAGTGTGTCAGCAGTTCCTGCAAGAGGAAGGCATTGATGCTATGGACTGGCCCGCCCGGTCCCCAGACCTGAATCCAATTGAGCACATCTGGGACATCATGTCTCGCTCCATCCACCGACGCCACGTTGCACCACAGACTGTCCAGGAGTTGGCGGATGCTTTAGTCCAGGTCTGGGAGGAGATCCCTCAGGAGACCATCCGCCACCTCATCAGGAGCATGCCCAGGCGTTGTAGGGAGGTCATACAGGCACGTGGAGGCCACACACTACTGAGCCTCATTTTGACTTGTTTTAAGGACATTACATCAAAGTTGGTTCAGCCTGTAGTGTGGTTTTCCACTTTAATTTTGAGTGTGACTCCATATCCAGACCTCCATGAGTTGATAAATTTGATTTCCATTGATCATTTTTGTGTGGTTTTGTTGTCAACTATGTAAAGAAAAAAGTATTTAATAAAAATATTTCATTCATTCAGATCTAGGATGTGTTATTTTAGTGTTCCCTTTATTTTTTTGAGCAGTGTATATATTTATTTTTTAACACTATCCCAAACCTTAACTGTTCAGAATTAATGCCTAAACTTTCGAATTGTGATGTTTATGGCCAAACGTCGGACTCTGAGGTGAGGCTGTGAGAGCGTGTTGGTGTGTCTGTGCTCTGCTGTGGTGCAATAAGCAGGGTCAGATTACATCTGGCCATGCTATGTTTTATTGCTTCCCCTTGAACTTCCCGTCAACATGCCTTATTGTTATGCTGCTTCACCTCCCCCTGGACTGGGAACCATTTTACACACCGACGCGCGCTCGCACAACGGTCGGCATGTAACCCAGTGAACGACATAGAGCCTCTCCTCCTATCTCCTGAACTCCCACTTTCTATATCTGTCGCTCTCTACTTCTATCACTCCCCCCCTTGCTCTTTCTCTCGCTCTTTCTCTTCCTCTCGCTATTGCTCTGTGTAAATATCTCTACCTCTCTCTCCCTCTCTGGAGGGATGGAGGCACAGATTTAGTGAGCGAGGGATGAGGGGGAGATACTGTGGAATAGAGGAGAGTAGAGAGGTATACAGACTCTTTCAGCACCATCCTTTTCCATATTATGTCTTTCCATATTATGTCCATCTCTGATCAGCTACACAGGAAAGGGATGAAAATAGCCCATATTAATATAGGTTGTCTTAGAAATAAGGTTCATGAAGTCAATAACTTGCTAACATTAATATATTAGCCATTTGAGACTCAATTCCTTTGATACGGCAGTAGCAATACAAGGATATAACATCTATAGAAGAGACAGAAATGCTTATGGGGAAGGTGTTGCTGTATATATTCAGAGCCATATCCCTGTAATGCTTAGAGAAGATCTCATGCCAAGTTGAAGTGTTGTGGTTGCAGGTTCAGCTGCCTCATCTAAAGCCTTTTCTTTTTGGGTGTTGCTATATACCAAGTGCTAACAGTCAGTATCTAAATAATGTATGTGAAATGCTTGATAGTGTATGTGATGTAACCAGAGAGGTCTACCTTCTTGGGGACCTGAATATTGACTGGCTTTCATCAAGCTGTCCTCTCAAGAGGAAGCTTCTCTCTGTAACCAGTGCCTGTAATTTTGTATTTTTAAAATTTATTTCACCTTTATTTAACCAGGTAGGCCAGTTGAGAACAAGTTCTCATTTACAACTGTGACTTGGCCAAGATAAAGGAAGGCAGTGCGACACAAACAACACAGAGTTACACATGGGATAAACAAACGTACAGTCAATAATACAGTAGAAAAATCTATATACAGTGTGTGCAAATGTAGCAAGATTAGGGAGGTAAGGCAATAAATAGGCCATAGTGGCGAAATAATTACAATTTAGCATTAACACTGGAGTGATAGATGTGCAGAAGATGAATCTGCAAGTAGAGAAAGGAGCAAAAAATAAATAACGATATGGGGATGAGGTAGATGGGTGGGCTATTTACAGATGTGCTGTCTACAGGTGCAATGATCGGCAAGCTGCTCTGACAGCTGATGCTTAAAGTTAGTGAGGGAGATATAAGTCTCCAGCTTCAGTGATAATTCGTTCCAGTCATTGGCAGCAGAGAACTGGAAGGAAAACCGGCCAAAGGAGGAATTGGCTTTGGGGATGACCAGTGAAATATACCTGCTGGAGCGCGTGCTGCTATGGTGACCAGTGAGCTGAGATAAGGCGGGGCTTTACCTAGCAGAGATTTCTAGATGACCTGGAGCCAGTGGGTTTGGCAACAAATATGAAGCGAGGGCCAGCCAACGAGAGCATACAGGTCGCAGTGGTGGGTAGTATATGGGGCTTTGGTAATCTGGTTCAGGTTATTAATCAACCTACCTGGGTGTTTACAAACACTACAGGAACAAGATGTATTGATGTATTCATCACATTTTTCTAACACTGAATAACTGTTCTTAAGATCTAGACCTGTTTAATTGGATGCAGTGATCTACAGTACCAGTCAAAAGTTTGGACACACCTCCTCATTCCAGGGTTTGTCTTTATTTTTTACTATTGTCTACATTTGTAAAATAATAGTGAAGACCTCAACTATGAAATAACACATGGAATCATGTAGTAACCAAAAAAGTGTTAAACAAATCAAAAATATATTTTATGTTTCAGTTCTTCAGAGTAGTCACTCTTTGCCTTGATGACAGCTTTGCATCATCTCTTGGCATTCTCTCAACCCTCTTCATGAGGTAGTCACCTGGAATGCATTTCAATTAACAGGTGTGCCATGTGAAATTAATTTTGTGGAATGTCTTTCCTCCTTAATGTGTTTGAGCCAATCAGTTGTGTTTTGACAAGGTAGGGGTGGTAAACAGAAGATAGCCATATTTGGTAAAAGACCAAGTCAATATTATGGCAAGAACAGCTCAAATAAGCAAAGAGAAACGACAGTCTATCATTACTTTAAGACATGAAGATCAGTCAATCCGGAGAATTTCAAGAACTTTGAAAGTTTCTTCAAGTGCAGTTGTAAAAACCATCAAGCGCCATGATGAAACTGGCTGTCATGAGGACCGCCACAGGAAAGGAAGACCCAGAGTTACCTCTGCTGCAGAGTATAAGTTCATTAGAGTTACCAGCCTCAGAAATTGCAGCCAAATAAATGCTTCACAGCATTCAAGTCACAGACACATCTCAACATCAACTGTTCACGGCGTGAATCAGGCCTTTATGGTTCAATTGCAAAAAAACTACTACTAAAGGAGAAGAGACTTGCTTGGGCCAAGGAACATGAGCAATGGACATTAGACCGGTGAAAATCAGTCCTTTGGTCTGATGAGTCCAAATTGGAGATTTTTGGTACCAACCGGCGTGTCCTTGTAAAAGACAGAGTAGGTAAACTGATGATTTCCACTTGTGGTTCCCACCATGAAGCATGGAGGTGGTGGTGTGATGGTGTGGGGGTGCTTTGCTGGTGACACTGTCTGTGATTTATTTAGAATTCAAGGCACACTTAACCAGCATGGCTACCACAGCATTCTGCAGCGATACTCCATCCCATCTGGTTTGCGCTTAGTGGGACTATCATTTCAACAGGACAATGACTCAACACACCTCCAGGCTGTGTAATGGCTATTTGACCAAGAAGCAGAGTGATGGAGCGCTGCATCAGATGACCTTGCCGCCACAATCACCCGACCTCAACCCATTGAGATGGTTTGGGATGCAGCCAACAAGTGCTCAGTGTAACAGTATAATTTTAGACCGTCCCCTCGCCCATACCCGGGCGCGAACCAGGGACCTTCTGCACACATTAACAGTCACCCTCGAAGCATCGTTACCCATCGCTCCACAAAAGCCGCGGCCCTTGCAGAGCAAGGGGAACTACTACTTCAAGGTCTCAGAGCAAGTGACGTCACTGATTGAAACGCTATTTAGCGCCCACGCTAACTAAGCTAGCCGTTTCACATCCGTTACATCAGCATATGAGGGAACTCCTTCAAGACTGTTGGAAAAGCTTTACAGGCGAAGCTGGTTGAGAGAATGCCAAGAGTGTGCAAAGCTGTCATCAAGGCAAATATATTTAGATTTGTTTAACACTTTTTTGTTACTACATGATTCCATATGAGAGGTGGAAAAATTATATATTGATCAATATTGACAATTGACAACTTAGATGATATATATATAGCTTCTGAGGCTGGTAGCTGAGTTAATAGACACTCCTATCTGTCATACAGTGCCTTGTGAAAGTATTCGGCCCCCTTGAACTTTGCGACCTTTTGCCACATTTCAGGCTTCAAACATAAAGATATAAAACTGTATTTTTTTGTGAAGAATCAACAACAAGTGGGACACAATCATGAAGTGGAACGACATTTATTGGATATTTCAAACTTTTTTAACAAATCAAAAACTGAAAAATTGGGCGTGCAAAATTATTCAGCCCCTTTACTTTCAGTGCAGCAAACTCTCTCCAGAAGTTCAGTGAGGATCTCTGAATGAATCAATGTTGACCTAAATGACTAATGATGATAAATACAATCCACCTGTGTGTAATCAAGTCTCCGTATAAATGCACCTGCACTGTGATAGTCTCAGAGGTCCGTCAAAAGCGCAGAGAGCATCATGAAGAACAAAGAACACACCAGGCAGGTCCGAGATACTGTTGTGAAGAAGTTTAAAGCCGGATTTGGATACAAAAATATTTCCCAAGTTTTAAACATCCCAAGGAGCACTGTGCAAGCGATAATATTGAAATGGAAGGAGTATCAGACCACTGCAAATCTACCAAGACCTGGCCGTCCCTCTAAACTTTCAGCTCATACAAGGAGAAGACTGATCAGAGATGCAGCCAAGAGGCCCATGATCACTCTGGATGAACTGCAGAGATCTACAGCTGAGGTGGGAGACTCTGTCCATAGGACAACAATCAGTCGTATATTGCACAAATCTGGCCTTTATGGAAGAGTGGCAAGAAGAAAGCCATTTCTTAAAGATATCCATAAAAAGTGTCGTTTAAAGTTTGCCACAAGCCACCTGGGAGACACACCAAACATGTGGAAGAAGGTGCTCTGGTCAGATGAAACCAAAATGGAACTTTTTGGCAACAATGCAAAACGTTATGTTTGGCGTAAAAGCAACACAGCTGAACACACCATCCCCACTGTCAAACATGGTGGTGGCAGCATCATCATGGTTTGGGCCTGCTTTTCTTCAGCAGGGACAGGGAAGATGGTTAAAATTGATGGGAAGATGGATGGAGCCAAATACAGGACCATTCTGGAAGAAAACCTGATGGAGTCTGCAAAAGACCTGAGACTGGGGCGGAGATTTGTCTTCCAACAAGACAATGATCCAAAACATAAAGCAAAATCTACAATGGAATGGTTCAAAAATAAACATATCCAGGTGTTAGAATGGCCAAGTCAAAGTCCAGACCTGAATCCAATCGAGAATCTGTGGAAAGAACTGAAAACTGCTGTTCACAAATGCTCTCCATCCAACCTCACTGAGCTCGAGCTGTTTTGCAAGGAGGAATGGGAAAAAATGTCAGTCTCTCGATGTGCAAAACTGATAGAGACATAGAGATATACCCCAAGTTAATACTACAAAGTATTAACTTAAGGGGGCTGAATAATTTTGCACGCCCAATTTTTCAGTTTTTGATTTGTTAAAAAAGTTTGAAATATCCAATAAATGTCGTTCCACTTCATGATTATGTCCCACTTGTTGATTCTTCACAAAAAAATACAGTTTTATATCTTTATGTTTGAAGCCTGAAATGTGGCAAAAGGTCGCAAAGTTCAAGGGGGCCGAATACTCCCTGTAGGCTTTTTAAATTGTATTATTTATTACAGAAAAACCCAAGGAAGGGGTAACAAAGTATTAGAACATGAAGGACAAACACTACCGCATCAAGACACTATCAAACATGTATCAGTCTTTCTGCAGCAGAGCCATCCTTGTGTGAGGGTGCATGTGCATGATAGTGATATAAAATATATGCAAAAAAAAACACACACAAAAGGTCATCTAGGACAACTGAAATCATAACAGCAATGCCTACTTTGTGTTTGTGTGCATGTCTGGCACTATTACATGTGTGTTCTTGTATGTGTTTATTTGAATGTGAGTGTGTGTGTGTGTGTGTCTGTGTGTGTGTGTGTGTGTGTGTATGCATGACTACAAACACCTGCACGGCATCAGCCTCAGGCAAACCGGCATTAGTTGTAAAAACACTGCCACTTAGTGTCATTCAAATGTACTTTTATTATGTTTTATGTTTTATATATTCCCGTACAATTCTGATAACTCCATGAAGAACATAACTCTACCATTACAATTTACAATATCATTTAAGAACAAAATACCCTTTTCAAACATCTATCCCATTAATACAGGTCTTTTATCAACCAGCACATTTGAGTTCAGCCATAATATTTGTTGTAATATTTGTTCTGTATTTTCAGGGGGATGAAATTGAAATTGTATCCAGCTCTGCAATGCTCGTTTGAAAAAGGCAGATACTTTTTTTCAAAGTATCATTTTCAATAAATAAAAATGAGACATCTGCACAAAGGCAAAAAGGCATTTTTTAAACAATGGATGAGCTTTTCTTATGAATCTACTTGAGAACCATTTAGGGTTCAAATAAACCTTTTGAATGAGTGAAGCTTTCAGAGAGAGGTTTAGTGCTTTTATATTTAATAAACTCAACCCACCCAGTTCAAATTCACTATATAGATAGGCTCATTTTATTTTGTCTGGTTTAGCGTCCCAGATAAAGCTACATATTTTTTGCTCATATGATTTGAAAAAACAAATCATCAGGAGTAGGCAGCGCCATAAGTAAGTGAGTAAACTGAGATATGACTAAGGAGTTAATCGGGGCCATTTTTCTATAAATAGACAGGTATTTACCTCTCCATGGTTGCAGGATCTTGTCTATTTTTACAAGTTTTCAATTGAAATTCATTGGGGAAAGCTTATTTCTATATTTTGTGATTTGAATACCGAGTACGTCTACTTCACCATCAGCCTATTTTGTAGGTAAGCTGTAAAAGTTGTATTTTTGTTAAGGATCCAATACCTACACTTATCATAATTAGGTTTTAGTCCAGAGAATACAGAAAAGTCATCTAGATCTTTAATGAGACATTGCAGGGATCTAGCTTGCGGACTTAACATAAAACTTGAGTCATCGGCATTGTTTAACTCCTCTTGACAATTCAAAACTCTCTGAGAAGTAGCCGTTATTTACTATTTTTCACCTGGGGTTGCTATACACATTTTCTACCCATTTTAAAAGAGAATTACTGAAATTCTAAAAATCCAGACCTTTTATAAATAAAATCCAGTCTTACTTTATCAAATGCTATAAATACCATTCCTTGTTTCTTATATGTTTCATGATGTTCTATTATTTCTAGTAGTTGTCGTATATTATTGTCCATGTAAAAAAACCTGTCTGATCAGGATGAACAATACCTGGTCAAACCCTTTTAATTCTGAGCGCTATGCATTTTGCTAGTATTTTTGCATCACAACATTGAAGTGGAAGGGGCCACCGTTTTTTTAGATAGACAGTCTTTATATTTGCCATCTGGGTCTTGTTTTAATAATAGAGAAATCAGACCTTCCTGCTGAGTACCTGACAGACTACCATTTCTATAGGAGTAGTTAAAACAATCTAACAATGGAGCTTTTAGTATATCAAAAAAATACTTGATATACAGTGCCTTGCTAAAGTATTCGGCCCCCTTGAACTTTGCGACCTTTTGCCACATTTCAGGCTTCAAACATAAAGATATAAAATTGTATTTTTGGTGAAGAATCAACAACAAGTAGGACACAATCATGAAGTGGAACGACATTTATTGGATATGTCAGCCCCCTTAAGTTAATACTTTGTAGCGCCACCTTTTGCTGCAATTACAGCTGTAAGTCGCTTGGGGTATGTCTCTATCAGTTTTGCACATCGAGAGACTGACATTTTTTCCCATTCCTCCTTGCAAAACAGCTTGAGCTCAGTGAGGTTGGATGGAGAGCATTTGTGAACAGCAGTTTTCAGTTCTTTCCACAGATTCTCGATTGGATTCAGGTCTGGACTTTGAGTTGGCCATTCTAACACCTGGATATGTTTATTTTTGAACCATTCCATTGTAGACTTTGCTTTATGTTTTGGATCATTGTCTTGTTGGAAGACAAATCTCCGTCCCAGTCTCAGGTCTTTTGCAGACTCCATCAGGTTTTCTTCCAGAATGGTCCAGTATTTGGCTCCATCCATCTTCCCATCAATTTTAACCATCTTCCCTGTCCCTGCTGAAGAAAAGCAGGCCCAAACCATGATGATGCTGCCACCACCATGTTTGACAGTGGGGATGGTGTGTTCAGCTGTGTTGCTTTTACGCCAAACATAACGTTTTGCATTGTTGCCAAAAAGTTCAATTTTGGTTTCATCTGACCAGAGCACCTTCTTCCACATGTTTGGTGTGTCTCCCAGGTGGCTTGTGGCAAACTTTAAACAACACTTTTCATGGATATCTTTAAGAAATGGCTTTCTTCTTGCCACTCTTCCATAAAGGCCAGATTTGTGCAATATACGACTGATTGTTGTCCTATGGACAGAGTCTCCCACCTCAGCTGTAGATCTCTGCAGTTCATCCAGAGTGATCATGGGCCTCTTGGCTGCATCTCTGATCAGTCTTCTCCTTGTATGAGCTGAAAGTTTAGAGGGACGGCCAGGTCTTGGTAGATTTGCAGTGGTCTGATACTCCTTCCATTTCAATATTATCGCTTGCACAGTGCTCCTTGGGATGTTTAAAGCTTGGGAAATCTTTTTGTATCCAAATCCGGCTTTAAACTTCTTCACAACAGTATCTCGGACCTGCCTGGTGTGTTCCTTGTTCTTCATGATGCTCTCTGCGCTTTTAACGGACCTCTGAGACTATCACAGTGCAGGTGCATTTATACGGAGACTTGATTACACACAGGTGGATTGTATTTATCCTCATTAGTCATTTAGGTCAACATTGGATCATTCAGAGATCCTCACTGAACTTCTGGAGAGAGTTTGCTGCACTGAAAGTAAAGGGGCTGAATAATTTTGCACGCCCAATTTTTCAGTTTTTGATTTGTTAAAAAAGTTTGAAATATCCAATAAATGTTGTTCCACTTCATGATTGTGTCCCACTTGTTGTTGATTCTTCACAAAAAAATACAGTTTTATATCTTTATGTTTGAAGCCTGAAATGTGGCAAAAGGTCGCAAAGTTCAAGGGGGCCAAATACTTTCGCAAGGCACTGTACCTCTACCGGTATGCCATCAAGCCCTGGGGTTTTTCCAGACTGAAAGGATTTAATAGCCTCAAAGTTTTTCCTCTGTAATTTGGCCTTCGCACTATTCTTTCTGTACATTTGTAAATTTTCCATTTTTTTTATATTATATGGAAAGAATTCCTTACCGTAATCTTCATTCAGTGGGAGAGGATGAGACGGAAAAGAGAACATCTGCCTAAAATAATTAGCTTCCTCTTCTAAAATATCATTCAGAGAATCATAGATGACTCTGTCTTCAGTAACGAGTTATTGTTCCTGTATTGGAGATTCAGGAAGAATTGTGTGCATTTTTCTCCATATTCCATCCAGTTTGCTTTATTTTTGTAATAGATTACATTACATGGTTCTTGAATAAGTTCCTCAAGTTCTTTTTGTTTTTCCTCTAACTTATTTTGTATCTCTGTGCTATCTACCTGTACTATTAGTTCATGGATTTCCCTTGTTAGTCTGGTTTCTTTAGCCAGCAACTGCTTTTTTATTATTGATGAATATTGAATTGAATGACACCCGAAGGTACATTTGAAGGTATCCCAAACAATAAGGGGATTTGCTGAACCTGTATTATACTGGAAAAATTCAGTTATAAATTATTTTGTCTTAGTTAAAAATAAGTTGTCCTCCAGTAAACTTTGATTAAATTTCCAATATCCCCGTCCACGTGGAAACTCTATAAGAGTTATGTGAATGCCAATTAGATGATGATCCGATCGCATTCTGTCTCCTATTAACCTTTGATGAAAGAGACAAGAAAGTAGTCAAGACGACTAGCTTGATTAAGACTCCTCCATGTATATCTCACTAGGTCGGGGGTTTTTTAGTCTCCAAATATCCACTATTTCTAATGTGTCCATAATATTTGTGATTTCCTTAAGGGCACGGTGATGAGGTACAAAACACTGTTATAGTCTCCTACCGTAATGATTAGATCATTTGTTGCCTGTAAGTTCAATAAATTGGTATAAATGTTTTCGAAGAAGTATGGATCATCCTGATTTGGACCATATAGATTAATGAGCCAAATCTCTTTTTCGTCCACTTTCATATTCAAAAGGATCCACCTTCCTTGCGAATCATTCCTGATTATTTGCACATTCAGATCGACATGTTTTTAAATTAATATCATCACACCCTTTGAGTTCCTTTGTCCATGTCAGAAAATTATTTCACCACCCCATTCCTTTTTCCATGCAACTTCATCTCCCTGTAGGCTTTACAGACGCTCCCCACCCCTTGGCTGCATCCATTTTAATTTAGTGTACCCCACGCGCACAACCCATGTGGAATTCTCTCAGAATTATGTTCTTGACCCTAACCAAGATGGGTCACTCAACCGAGACTGCTCTTCTCTGTGTCACGGAGGCTCTCTGCACTTCCAAAGCTGACTCTCTATGTTCTGTTCTCACCCTCCTAGATCTATCTACTGCCTTAAACACCGTGAACCATCAGATCCTCCTCTCCACCCTCTCAGGGCTGGGCATCTCTGCTGCTACTAGTGTCCCACAGGGATCGGTTTTAGGCCCTCTCTTCTTCTCTCTATCCCCCAAGTCACTTGGCACCGTTATATCCTCACATGGTCTCTCCTATCATCGCTATGTGGATGACACTCAACTACTTTTCTCCTTCCCCCTTCTGACACCCAAGTGGTGACACGCATCTCTGTGTGCCTGGCAAATACAGTATCTCAACTGTCGGCCCACCACCTCAAGCTCAACCTCGACCAGACCATGCTGCTCCTCCTCCCGGGGAAGGTCTGCCCGCTCAAAGACCTCTCCATCACGGTTGACAACTCCACAGTGTCGCCCTCACAGAGTGCAAATAACCTTGGTGTCTTCCCTGACAACACCCTGTTGTTCTCTGCAAACATCAAAGCAGTTACTCATTCCTGCAGGTTTATGCTCTACGGCATTGGTAGAGTACGACCCTACCTCACACAGGATAGGGCGTAGGACTTAATCCAGGCATTATCCTCTCCTGTCTGGACTACTGCAACTCGCTGTTGGCTGGGCTCCCTGCTTGTGCCATCAAACCCCTGCAACTTATCCAGAACGCTGCAGCCTGCATGGTTTTCAAAATTCCCAATTTCTTTTATGTTACCCCGCTCCTCCACACACTCCACTGGCTTCCAGTTGAAGCTTGCCTCTACTACAAGACCATGTTGCTTACCTATGGAACAGCAAGAGGAACTTCCCCTGCCTACCTTCAGGCTATGCTCAAACCCTACATCCCAGCAACCTCAGGTCTTTTGGACCTCTCACCCCTACAGAAGGTCCGCTCCTGCTCAGCCCAGTCCAAGCTCTTCTCTGTCCTGGCACTCAAATGGTGGAACAAGCTTCCACCTGAAGCTAGGACAGCAGAGTCCCTGTCCATCATCTGAAAACGTCTGAAACCCTACCTCTTCAAACAGTATCTTAAATAATCCTTGTCCTCAACTCGAAACCTGAACCAGCACTTGCACTTGAACCCCCCCCGCCCGCCGGCCTGCCACGTCATCCCTATGCTATCTTAAATTGAATGCACAAACTGTAAGTCGCTCTGGATACGAGGGTCTCCTCAATTATACAAATATATGTATTATATATATGTGTACAATAAAATACATAATATGATCCTGACAGTAGTTTAGTAACAAAGGGAAAGAAATGCGAAACCGAGGAGGGAGTCATTATGGGTGTCAGCCAGACAATGGAGGGAAGGAGAGAACGGATGAATGGAGGAGAGAATATGCAGCACTGTAATTATACTCTATCAGCTGGAGTCAGAAATGTCTTAATCCTGCCCTGTGTGTCACAGTAGTGTGTGTGTGTGTAGCGTTATCTCACTAGCATGTTCTGCCCCAGCCCATGCCAGTCATCCCACCCAGACACTACCATGGATCCTCTGCTAATTAGTTTATCCACATATTAGTGTAATGATTACAGGACCAGTGTGTCGGCAGACATATGGTTTAAGACACAGATAGAGGAACACATTAGTTGTATTGACTTACTGTCGTGGTGCGTGTGTGTGAAATAATGTTAATGTATCAGAACAGCCTACCCCCATCCATGCTGTTACTCTGCTGAAATGGAATGTAGTCCCATTTGTTATAGTGTTTACTAGACTGAAGAATTCATGTGGAGGAGGGGAGGGTGGAGGGTTTGAGGAGAAGAGATGTACTGTAGGGGTGTGTGTGTGTCCCTGCTTATTTGTAAGAAATGATGGTGGGTAGAGGGATGTTTTAATAGAAATTGGCTCTAGCAGTGACAACCAAGCTATTCCCTCTATATTGCTCTTCTCTTTTCTCTCACTCCAACATTTACAGTAATTGTTGTCCTTTGGTCTGAGGCAGGCTTGCAGGGAGAGGATGTATTATTAGCATGCACATCTGTGTGTGTGTGTGCGTGCGTGTGCGCATGCTTGTGTCATAAACCTTCAACCTGACAGACATCTGTAAAACCGCACACAGGCAGGATGAGGAACGCGAATGACTCCCCTTTGGAGTTATCGACACAGACTCAGTGGGACGTCTATCTGTATTTGGATCACTGTAATCCAACACGTTGTTAGATAAAAACAAAGTTGTTTTGAGATCTGACAAAGCTACTTCAATGCTGATATTCTATTCATTCTGGGTTGGCTGTATCAATATGGAAGGTTCCTGGTGCTGGAGCTCTGCTCCATGGCTTGTTTCTCTATTCTATCTTCTATCACTTCCTGGTCTTGTCAGAGGCCAAAACGAGAACCCATGCGGCCCTGTGAAGGACATGGTGTTTCATACTGGGAATAGAGCCAAACACACTCACCGTGTGTGTTTTCATGTACTGTATGGAGAATACATTCATTGGAGCCAAACTATAGTTGATTGATGGGGAATCTGTGGTTGTTTGTCTGGTTGTGGTTAAAACACTCTTGAGGCGGTTGGAAAGAAGTCAACTGAGTGAAGCGGCGTTCGGTTACCGTGGCGTAGCATTTCTATGTGTTCGTTTTCCTTTTATGGTCGTCCATGCCGCTGAGCTTCCTCTCACCAGCCTCGCTAATGACCCAGGGCTGATCAGCGATGCTAATGAGGGCTAGTTGATGTGTTTGTTTGTTTGTTTGTGTGTGTGTGTGCGTGTGTGTCTGCCTATTTCTTTATGCTTGTTCTTTTCACTTCCACAGTGTGTGCATGTTTCTAAATGAACCTTAACCTCTCTAGTTACTGCTCTGAGAGAAGTGCCTACTTACAGTGCCTACTGTCTAGAACTGGCAACACATTTAGCTATTTTTCAGTTAAATGTTCTGAGTAAACCTACCTGGTTAAACAAAGGTGTCAGGCCTGTTCGCTCAACAGAGGGTCAATGGCGAACGTGCAGCAAGATGGCAGAATTCAGATATGACGTCATTGTTGTAACACTATCCGCTGAGTTTTGAAACTACGGCGCGCGACATGGTTCAATGTGCCAGTAAATCAGCACAATCTACTTTTTTGGTTTTTCAAATTGCTGGCATCTTAAAATAGGGATCATGTTTTCTCTGCTAATTACCATACAAGAAAAGAGTAACGGATAACCGTGTATAATACGGCGGACTTAGCGAAGTGAGAAATTTGTGGTAGGCGCAGACCTTTTCCTCTCTGACAAAATCCATCCAATCCATAAATAAGGGGATATAATCAGGATTTTCCAGCCTTCTCCCCTTTCTCCCAGAGTGAATCTACAGATGTCTTTCCCAGTGTGTCCGGGGTCGTTGGTAGGAATGGAAATGCCAGGTGAGGGGGATCGCAGAATGGCATAGAGCATGGCCGAAACAAGCAGCTCAGAGTTTTACTGGAGGACCATGGAGAGATGCCCTGGGGAGACAGGAGAAACTGTAGACTTTAATGGACTTTCCCATCATATGACCTCCCATTAGACCATCTGATGGATCAACTCGACACTGACTATAGTACCCACTGGTAGAGTCAAGGTTTCAGGAACAACACCGGTTGGGGCATCATATGGAATTCACTTTCCCCAAATCTCAAATCTCTTCAAGTTAACAAATTCCTTACTTCAACAGTCACTTGTCTTGAGGTTTTAGCAACTTCCCCAAATGGTGACCAAACTAGGATCCAATTAAGTTGAGAGAGAGGTAGCTTCTGGCCACAGTAGTGGAGTCCTGCTGTTGCTATTCAAACTTTAAACTCTCTCAGGTGCAGGTTTAGGGAGTGAAGCTGGAAAAAATTAAATATATATTTGTAGGTATATTATTTAAAAAATGTATGTAAAAAAAAAAAAAATAATAATAATTATTATAATAAAATATGTACAGTTTAAGTCGGAAGTTTACATACACTTTATATACACATACGTTTTTCAACCACTCCACAAATGTCTTGTTAACAAACTATAGTTTTGGCAAGTCTGTTAGGACATCTACTTTGTGCATGACACAAGTCATTTTTCCAACAATTGTTTACAGACAAATTATTTAACTTATAATTCACTGTATCACAATTCCAGTGGGTCAGAAGTTTATAAACAGTAAGTTGACTGTGCCTTTAAACAACTTGGAAAGTTCCAGAAAATGATGTCATAACTTTAGAAGGTTCTGATAGGCTAATTGACACAATTTGAGTCAATTGGAAGTGTACCTGTGGATGTATTTCAAGACCTACCTTCAAACTCAGTGCCTCTTTGCTTGACATCATGGGAATAACAGAAGAAATAAGCCAAGACCTCAGGAAAAAAATTGTAGACCTCCACAAGTCTGGTTCACGTTGTGTCTCCTAGAGATGAACCTACTTTGGTGTGAAAAGTGAAAATCAATCCCAGAACAACAGCAACGGACCTTGATGCTGGAGGAAACAGGAACAAAAGTATCTCTATCCACAGTAAAACGAGCCCTATATCAACGAAACCTGAAAGGCCGCTCAGCAAGGACGAAGCCACGGCTCCAAAACCGCCATTAACAAAAGCCAGACTACGGTTTGCAACTGCACATGGGGACAAAGATCATACTTTTTGGAGAAATGGCCTCTGGTCTGATAAAACAAAAATAGAACTGTTTGGCCATAATGACCCTAATTATGTTTGGCGGAAAAGAGGGGACGCTTGCAAGCTGAAGAACACCATCCCAACCGTGAAGCACGGGGGTGGCAGCATCATGTTGCGGGGGTGCTTTGCTGCAGGAGGGCTGGTGCACTTTAAAAAATCAATGGCAACATGAGGCAGAACAATTATGTGGATATATTGAAGCAACATCTCAAGACATCAGTTAAAGCTTGGTCACAAATGGGTCTTCCAAATGGACAATGACCCCAAGCATACTTCCAAATTTGTGGCAAGTGGCTTAAGGACAACAGTGTCAAGGTATTGGAGTGGCCATCACAAAGCCCTGACCTCAATCCTATAGAAAATTTGTGGGCAGAACTGAAAGTGTGTGCGAGCAAGGAGGCCTACAAATCTGACTCAGTTACACCAGCTCTGTCAGAAGGAATGTGCCAAAATTCACCCAACTTATTGTGGGAAACTTGTGGAAGGCTACCATTTTAAAGGCAATGACACTCAATTAGTATTTGGTAGATATAAACTTCTGACTCACTGGGAATGTCATGAAAGAAATTATTATTATTCTGACATTTCACATTGTTAAAATAAAGTGGTGATCCTAACTGACCTAAGACAGGGTATTTTTACTATGATTTAATGTCAGGAATTGTGAAAAACTGAGTTTAAATGTATTTGGCTCATGTGTATGTAAACGTACGTACGAAGTCGGAAGTTTACATACACCTTAGCCAAATACAAATTACCTATTTGAACTTCTCAAACTTTACCACGGCATCAAGGACACACACACACACACCTACTTACTAGAGCTGATCCCATTTGTCAATTGTTTGGTTGACCAAGATCTTTTTAAATCGAGTAATCACAAATCTACACTACTGTTAAAAAGTTGTGGTCACTTAGAAATCTCCTTGTTTTCCATGAAAACATACATGAAATGAGTTGCAAAATGAATAGGAAATATAGACATTGACAAGGTTATAAATATTGATTTTTAATTTAAATAATAATTGTGTCCTTTTGCTTTTGTCAAAGAATCCTCCATTTGCAGCAATTGCAGACCTTTGGCATTCCAGTTGTCAATTTGTTGTAATCTGAAGAGATTTCACGACATGCTTCCTGAAGTACCTCCCACAAGTTGGATTGGCTTGATGGGCACTTCTTACGCACCATACGGTCAAGCTACTCCCACAACAGCTCAATAGGGTTGAGATCCGGTGACTATGCTGGCCACTCCATTATAGACAGAATACCAGCTGACTGCTTCTTCCCTAAATAGTTATTGCATAGTTTGGAGTTGTGCTTTGGGTCATTGTCCTGTTGTAGGAGGAAATTGGCTCCAATTAAGCGTCGTCCACAGGGTATGGCATGGCGTTGCGAAATGGAGTGAAAGCCTTCCTTCTTCAAGATCCCTTTTACCCTGTACAAATGTCCCACTTTACCACCATCAAATCACCCCCAGAACATCACATTGCCTCCACCATGCTTGACAGATGGTGTCAAGCACTCCTCCAGCATCTTTTAATTTTTTCTGCATCTCACGAATGTTCTTCTTTGTGATCCGAACACCTCAAACTTCGATTAGTCTGTCCACAACACTTTTCCCCCCCCCCCAATCTTTCCCCAATCTCATCTTTTCTTTGCAACTCTGCCTAGAAGGCCAGCATCCCGGACTCGCCTCTTCACTGTTGACATTGAGATTCGTGTTTTGCGGGTACTATTTAATGAAGCTGCCAGTTGAGGACTTTTGAGGCATCTGTTTCTCAAACTAGACACTCTAATGTACTTGTCCTCTTGCTTAGTTGTGCACCGGGGCCTCCCACTCCTCTTTCTATGCTGGTTAGAGCCAGTTTGTGCTGTTCTGTGAAGCGTTGTACGAGATCTTCAGTTTCTTGGCAATTTCTCGCATGGAATAGCCTTAATTTCTCCGAACAAGAATAGACTGATGAGTTTCAGAAGAAAGTTCTTTGTTTCTGGCCAATTTGAGCCTGCAATCGAACCCACAATTGCTGACGCTCCAGATACTCAACTAGTCTAAAGACGGCCAGTTTTATTGCTTCTTTAATCAGCAAAATAATTTTCAGCTGTGCTAACATAATTGCACAATTTTTTCAAATGATCAGTTAGCCTTTTAAAAACGATAAACTTGGATTAGCTAACACATTGGATCACAGGAGTGATGGTTGCTGATAATGTACCTATGTAGATATTCCATTAAAAATCTGCCGTTTCCAGCTACAATAGTCATTTACAACATGTAAATACAATGTGTACAGTCGTGGCCAAAAGTTTTGAGAATGACACATATTTAATTTTCACAAAGTCTGCTGCCTCAGTTTGTATGATGGCAATTTGCATATACTTCAGAATATTATGAAGAGTGATCAGATGAATTGCAATTAATTGCAAAGTCCCTATTTGCCATGCAAATGAACTGAATCCCCAAAATATATTTCCACTGCATTTCAGCCCAGCAACAAAAGGACCAGCTGACATCATGTCAGTGATTCTCTCGTTAACACAGGCTTGAGTGTTGACGAGGACAAGGCTGGAGATCACTCTGTCATGCTGATTGTGTTTGAATAACAGACTGGAAGCTTCAAAAGGAGGGTGGTGCTTGGAATCATTGTTCTTCCTCTGTCAACCATGGTTACCTGCAAGGAATCACATGCCATTATCATTGTTTTGCACGAAAAGGGCTTCACAGGCAAGGATATTGCTGCCAGTAAGATTGCACCTAAATCCACCATTTACCGGATCATCAACTTCAAGGAGAGCGGTTCAATTGTTGTGAAGAAGGCTTCAGGGCACTCAAGAAAGTACAGCAAGCACCAGGACCGTCTCCTAAAGTTGATTCAGCTGCGGGATCGGGGCACCATCAGTACAGAGCTTGCTCAGGAATGGCAGCAGGCAGGTGTGAGTGCATCTGCACACACAGTGAGGATAATACTTTTGGAGGATGGCCTGGTGTCAAGAAGGGCAGCAAAGAAGCCACTTCTCTAGAGGAAAAACATCAGGGACAGAATGATATTCTGCAAAAGGTACAGGGATTGGACTGCTGAGGACTGGGGTCAAGTCATTTTCTCTGATGAATCCCCTTTCCGATTGTTTAGGGCATCCGGAAAAAAGCTTGTCCGGAGAAGACAAGGTGAGCGCTACCATCAGTCCTGTGTCATGCCAACAGTAAAACATCCTGAGACCATTCATGTGTGGGGTTGCTTCTCAGCCAAGGGAGTGGGCTCACTCACAATTTTGCCTAAAAACACAACCATGAATAAAGAATGGTGCCAACACATCCTCTGAGAGCAACTTCTCACAACCATCCAGGAACAGTTTGGTGACGAACAATGCCTTTTCCAGCATGATGGAGCACCTTGCCATGAGGCAAAAGTGATAACTAAGTGGCTCTGGGAACAACATTTCGATATTTTGGGTCCTAAGCCAGGAAACTCCCCAGACCTTAATCACATTGAGAACTTGTGGTCAATCCTCAAGAGGCGGGTGGACAAACAAAAACCCACAAATTCTGACAAATTCCAAGCATGATTATGCAAGAATGGGCTGCCATCAGTCAGGATGTGGCCCAGAAGTTAATTGACATTATGCCAGGGCGGAATGCAGAGGTCTTGAAAAAGAAGGGTCAACAATGCAAATATTGACTCTTTGCATCTTCATGTAATTGTCAATAAAAGCCTTTGACACTTATGAAACGCTTGTAATTATACTTCAGTATTTTATAGTAACATCTGACAAAAAATATCTAAAGACACTGAAGCAGAAAACTTTGGAAATTAATATTTATGTTATTCTCAAAACTTCTGTACACGACTGTACACCGTGTTTGATCATTTTGATGTTATTTTAATAGACAAGCACATTTTTTTTCTTTCAAAAACAAGGACATTTCTAAGGGACCCCAAACTTTTGAACGGTAATGTGTGTGTATGTATGTATATGTATATGTATATATATATATATATATATATATATATATATATATATATATATATATATATATATATATATATATATATATATATATATATATATATATATATATATATATATATATATATATATATATATATATATATATATATATATATATATATATATATACACAGAGACACACACACACAGAGACACACACACACACACACACACACACACACACAGACACACACACACACAGACACACAGAGACACACACACACAGAGAAAGCTCCCCAGTTGTAGGATCTGCACACGTCCGCTGTTTTCCGTTGCGTCAAACAATTTGTCCTCCTGAGTGGCCAATAGATATATATATATTTATATATCTCTTTCTCTCTCCTTTCTTCCATCTCCACGGCAACAGAACACTTTCTCTCACCCTCTTTCTCTCTTCCTATCTCACCCCCTCTTTTTCTCTTTCTCTCACTCTCCCTCTTTCTCTCCCATTCTCTTCCTGCTGTTCCTCTCTTCAGTCTTATAATAATTAGGTTATCATGATTAGAAGGACTGTTATTCAGTACCGTGTGTGTGTGCACATGCATGAATGGAGAGAGCGGGGGGATCTCTCCCTATCCCCCTCCTCCCTTTCTCTCTGTACTCCTTCATATTTAGACTGACAACTCTTTCTTCCTCTCTGAAGGTCACGTCACAACCCTCCTTCCCTCCCCCTCTCTCCCGTCGCAACTCCTTTTCAAGTGTTTCGGTCTTGAGTCCAACTTCCCGCCCACTCATTGGTCCATGACCAGTGTTTCCATGGAGATCTGTCCATCAAAGACATTGAGGAAGTCTTTTTTTTTTCTCTCTCTTTGCTTTTTAGAACTTAAATAAAGTCTCCATCTTTCTATCTCCTGCTCGTTGGCGCTCTCATTGATGAGCAGTAATTCCAATGGTTATATAGGATAGGTAGAGCTGATAACAGTAGTATGGATTGGTTCTAAAATGTCTCTATAGAATATCTCTTATCTGGAATAAACATTTCCCTCGTGTGTGTGTGTGTGTTGATCTTTCCCTCAGCCAGGCTTGATTTTTCTTGTCAGCACTTTTCGCATCCATGTTAGGGGATGCAGAGTTAGAGGTGTGTGTGTGTGTGTGTGAGAGAGAGATTTCTCAGTCCTCTGGGTAATCACACATGCCCTAGTCCTGAAACAGTGGCTACACACAGAGTAATTACACTCGGAAGTGGGGAAAATGAATTGACTCCGCGACTTGTCTCTAGGTCCTGGTCGGTGCAATGTGTACGTGTGCACACTCTGGACACTGTGATCGATAGGGGTGATATGCAGATGCTGTGTCTCTGCTCTAGGCTTTGTGTTTCTGTCTTATCTGTTTGTTTTTTTTTGTCTCTATATCTATACTTCTATCTGCCTGTCTGTGTCTTGAATGTAGTTTGAATGTTTCACAAGGCTTTTTTAATTTATTTTTATTTTTTTAACTGTATCCAGGGCGACGCGCGCGTACACACACACACGAAAACACTGCTGTTTAGTCCTTCCAAGTCAAGGACAAACCTTAGCTTCTCAGGTAAAATAACACAAGCTATTTCTGTACCTTTCAGGGAGGGGGTACTAGGGGAGGGACGAATAAAAGCAAAAGGAAGACTTCAAACCCCCAAAGAACACCAATAAGGGTTTCTACTATCCTGCTTTCATTTCTTGGAGTTACACGCTCACGAACACAGACACACACACACCTCTAACACTGCAACCCAACACCGTGTCAGCCAGAGCAGTACACGAGTACACCGTTTTTGGTCTGTCTATCTTCTGTAGTCTTCATCTGTTCTTAATTAGACCAATTTAAGACGATTGTATGTCACCCAAACTGGGGCACTGTGTGTGTGATTATCCAGACATCCTCTAAGACATCTATAGAAGGGCAGTGTGCCACAGTGAGAGCCTACAGACAGTGGTACCCTACCCTCACCGACACACAAACACACACATAACGTGAGCACAGCTGTAATGGTTGATGTGTGTGAGTTTTAAATGAGGCTTTTCTTTGTTTGGGGACAGAGAGACCGAAACAGAAGGTGACACCTCTCTTTCTCCTCACCTTTCTCCCTCTAGTCAGTCACATCCAAAGCCATTGCAGTTCACTCTGATGTTTCAAACTGGGAAGGGCCTCTTTCTGCCCTTCTTTTTCCCCATTACCCTCCTTCCCCATCCCTACCTCTCTCTCTCCCTCCCCTCGTCCTCCCTCCTTTTGATCTGTCTCTGACATCACATCAGAGCTTGTCTGTTCGTTATTGATCTGGCGTTAGCACTAAACAGAAGCGATAGTCTCAGAAGGGAAAGTTCCTCTCTGCTTACCCTCCCCTTTTCCTCCCTCCATTTCCAACCCTCTCCTCCCGCTCTCCTCCTTCCATTTCCAACCCTCTCCTCCCGCTCTCCTCCTTCCATTTCCAACCCTCTCCTCCCGCTCTCCTCCTTCCATTTCCAACCCTCTCCTCCCGCTCTCCTCCTTCCATTTCCAACCCTCTCCTCCCGCTCTCCTCCTTCCATTTCCAACCCTCTCCTCCCGCTCTCCTCCTTCCATTTCCAACCCTCTCCTCCCGCTCTCCTCCTTCCATTTCCAACCCTCTCCTCCCGCTCTCCTCCTTCCATTTCCAACCCTCTCCTCCCGCTCTCCTCCTTCCATTTCCAACCCTCTCCTCCCGCTCTCCTCCTTCCATTTCCAACCCTCTCCTCCCGCTCTCTTCCCACTCTATCCCCTAGCCCCTACCTACAATATGGTTATTGTCTCACGTTGCTTTCTCATAGGCTGACTGGAATTGTGGCCATATTGCGCGCACACACACTGACGCACCACAATCAGGTACACATTGGGTTGTTATTCACCTCATTTCACAGGGTGGCAGGGTTAGGCAGGGTGACCTGTGCAGCTGGTGTGTGTGAGCTCCACTGAGCAGAAAAAGCACACTGTACACACAGTCACCTGTGGTTGGCCTCGTTTTAGCTGACTAGTGTTGCTGCCCTTCAACCTTCAACCAGAGAGAGAGAGACTCTTTGAAGCTGAAAGGTAGCCTCTGGACAGTCACCATCTCTACAGCAGGCGGTGTTTATTTTCACACCCGTACAGTATGTGTACGGCTACCACACACACACACACGGAGGCGGGGGTTCTCACAGACACAACTCTGAGAGAAACTGTCAGCCTGTGCAGTACACTAGTACACAGTTTTTTGGTCTGTCTATCTGCTTCGAGGAATGTCTTCATCTGTTCTAATTAGAGCAATTTAATTAAGACTACTGTATGCCACCCAAAGTGTGTGTGTGTGTGATTATTACCCAGACAGGGGTGGGCAACTCCTTGAGGGCCTGATTTGGTGTCACACTTCTCCACCCCTTGCAAACACAGCAATCAAATTGCATTCTAACCCGAAGATCATGATTCTGTGATCATTGGGGTCAGGTGTGTTAGCTGGGGAAAAACTGTGACACCAATCAGGCCCATGGGACTGGAATTGCCCACCCCTGCTATAAGATCCATAGAAGGGCAGTGTGCCACAGTGAGAGTGGTGCCCTACTCAGGTAGCCTAGCGGTTAGATCGTTGGGCCAGTAACCGAAAGGTTGCTGGTTCGAATACCCGAGCTGACAAGGTTGCTTCATCAGGTTGTCACCTGGAATGCATTTCAATTAACAGTTGTGCATTGTTAAATACATTTGTGGAATTTCTTTCCCTTAATGTGTTTGAGCCAATCAGTTTTGACAATGTAGGGGTGGTAAACAGAAGATAGCCCTATTTGGTAAAAGACCAAGTCCATATTATGGCAAGAACAGCTCAAATAAGCAAAGAGAAATGACAGTCCATTACTTTAAGACATGAAGGTCAGTCAATCCTGAAAATGTCAAGAACTTTGAAAGTTTCTTCAAGTGCGGTCGCAAAAACCATCAAGTGCTATGATGAAACTGGCTCTCAGGAGGACCGCCACAGGAAAAGAAGACACAGCTGCAGATAAGTTCATTTGAGTTAACTGCACCTCAGATTGCAGCCCAAATAAATGCGTCACAGAGTTTAAGTAACAGACACATCTCAACATCAACTGTTCAGAGGAGACTGCGTAAATCAAGCCTTCATGGTCGAATTGCTGCGAAGAAATGATCTCCACAGGTGTGGTTCCCACCGTTAAGCATGGAGGAGGAGGTGTGATGAAGTGTAGGTGAGTTATTTTGAATTCAAGGCACACTTAACCAGCATGGGTACCACTGCATTCCGCAGTGATATGCCATCTGGTTTGCCCTTAGTCCCACTATCATTTGTTTTTCAACAGGCCAGTGACCCAACACACCTCCAGGTTGTTTAAGGGCTATTTGACCAAGAAGGAGAGTGATGGAGTGCTGCATCAGATGACCTGGCCTCCACAATCACCTGACGTCAACCCCATTTAAGATGGTTTGGAATGAGTTGGACCACGGAGGGAAGGACAAGCAGCGAACACTCAACTCCTTCAAGACTGTTGGAAAGCATTCCTCATGAAGCTGGTTGAGAGAATGCCAAGAGTGTGCAAAGTTGTTATCAAGACAAAGGGTGGCTACTTTGAAGAATCTAAATGTATTTTGATTTGTTTAACACTTTTTTTGGTCACTACATGATTTCACATGTGTTATTTAAAAGTGCTGATGTCTTTACTATTATTCTACTATTTAGAAAATAGTCAAATAAAGAAAAACCCTTGAATTAGTGAATATGTTCAAACTTTTGACTGGTACTGTATATATCATCAGAGTCATATATATATATATATATATATATATATATATATATATATATATATATATATATATATATATATATATATATATGTGTATGTGTATGTGTGTATATATATATATATATATATATATATATATACACACCACGAGAACAGCTGTGATAGTAAATGTGTGTGAGTTTTAAATGAGGCTTTGCTCCCTCTAGTCAGTCACATCCAAACCATTGCAGTTCACTCAGCTGTTTTAAACTGGGAAGGGCCTCTCTGCCCTTATTTTTCCCCATTACCCTCCTTCACCATATCTTCCTCCTCTCTCTCCCTCCTTCCCCTCCTCCCTCCTTTTGATCTGTCTCTGATGAGGATCACATCGGAGCTTGATGACATCACATCAGAGCTTGTCTGTTCATTAGTGATTTGTCATTAGAGTTAAATAGAAGTGATGGTCTCTCTCTTCCCTCCATTTCCAACTCCTGTCTGAAGGAGAGTGATGGAAAGAATCTGTCTCTGATGAGGATCACATCAGAGCTTGATGACATCACGTCAGATCTTTTCTGTTCGTTAGTGATCTGTCGTTAGAGATAAACAGAAGCGATATTCTCTCTCCTCCCTCCATTTCCAACTCCTGTCTGTATCTTCCCTCTCTTTTCCCTCCATTTCCAACCCATGTATTTTCCCTCTCTCCTCCCACTCTATCCCCTAGCCCCTACCTACAATATGGTTATCGTCTCACCTTGCTTTCTCATAGGCTGACTGGAGTTGTGGCCGTATTGCTCCCAGATCCTATTTTCCTTAACCCTAACCTTAAACGTAACCTTAACCCCTACCTAATACACACAGAGAGACACACCGCCTCCTTGTCCCAGCCCTTCTCCCAGATATGGGTCCAGGGCACCTTGAGAAAAAATCAATGAGATGTGACACACACACACCACACACACCACAATCAGGTACACGTTGGGTTGTTATGCACCCCATTTCACAGTGTGGCAGGGTTAGTCAGGGTGACCTGTGCAGCTGGTGTGTGTGTGCGTCACATCTCATTGATTCTTTCTCAAGGTGCCCTGGACCCATATCTGGGAGGAGGGCCGGGGACAAGGAGGCTCTGTGTCTGTGTATTTCGTTTTACTATGTATCCATGTTTTTTATTTTTTTTATTAATCTGAATGTGCCCTTGATCAAGTCACTTAACCCTAATTTGCTCCAGCAGTGCCGTACTACTATGGCTGACCCTGTAAAACAACACATTTTAGTACACCTTTGTTTGTACCTGGTGTACAGTGGGGCAAAAAAGTATTTAGTCAGCCACCAATTGTGCAAGTTCTCCCACTTAAAAAGATGAGAGGCCTGTAATTTTCATCATAGGTACACTTCAACTATGACAGACAAAATGAGGGGGAAAAAATCCTGAAAAACATTGTAGGATTTTTTTATGAATTTATTTGCAAATTATGGTGGAAAATAAGTATTTGGTCACCTACAAACAAGCAAGATTTCTGGCTCTCACAGACCTGTAACTTCTTCTTTAAGAGGCTCCTCTGTCCTTCACTCGTTACCTGTATTAATGGCACCTGTTTGAACTTGTTATCAGTATAAAAGACACCTGTCCACAACCTGAAACAGTCACACTCCAAACTCCACTATCGCCAAGACCAAAGAGCTGTCAAAGGACACCAGAAACAAAATTGTAGACCTGCACCAGACTGGGAAGACTGAATCTGCAATAGGTAAGCAGCTTGGTTTGAAGAAATCAACTGTGGGAGCAATTATTAGGAAACGGAAGACATACAAGACCACTGATAATCTCCCTCGATCTGGGGCTCCACACAAGATCTCACCCCGTGGGGTCAAAATGATCACAATAACGGTGAGCAAAAATCCCAGAACCACATGAGGGGGACCTAGTGAATGACCTGCAGAGAGCTGGGACCAAAGAAACACAGCCTGCCATCAGTAACACACTATGCCGCCAGGGACTCAAATCCTGCAGTGCAAGACGTATCCCCTGCTTAAGCCAGTACATGTCCAGGCCCGTCTGAAGTTTGCTAGAGAGCATTTGGAAGATCCAGAAGAAGATTGGGAGAATGTCATATGGTCAGATGAAACCAAAATATAACTTTTTGGTAAAAACTCAACTCATCGTGTTTGGAAGACAAAGAATGCTGAGTTGCATCCATAGAACACCATACCTACTATGAAGCATGGGGGTGGAAACATCATGCTTTGGGGCTGTTTTTCTGCAAAGGGACCAGGACGACTGATCCGTGTAAAGGAAAGAATGAATGGGGCCATGTATCGTGAGATTTTGAGTAAAAACCTCCTTCCATCAGCAAGGGCATTGACGATGAAACGTGGCTGGGTCTTTCAGCATGACAATGATCCCAAACACACCGCCCGGGCAACGAAGGAGTGGCTTCGTAAGAAGCATTTCAAGGTCCTGGAGTGGCCTAGCCAGTCTCCAGATCTCAACCCCATAGAAAATCTTTGGAGGGAGTTGAAAGTCCGTGTTGCCCAGCAACAGCCCCAAAACATCACTGCTCTAGAGGAGATCTGCATGGAGGAATGGGCCAAAATACCAGCAACAGTGTGTGAAAACCTTGTGAAGACTTACAGAAAACGTTTGACGTCTGTCATTGCCAACAAAGTGTATATAACAAAGTATTGAGATAAACTTAATTGAGATAAACCCCACTGTCAAACATGGTGGTGGCAGCGTCATGGTTTGGGCCTGCTTTTCTTCAGCAGGGACAGGGAAGATGGTTAAAATTAATGGGAAGATGGATGGAGCCAAATACAGGACCATTCTTGAAGAAAACCTGATGGAGTCTGCAAAAGACCTGAGACTGGGACGGAGATTTGTCTTCCAACAAGACAATGATCCAAAACATAAAGCAAAATCTACAATGGAATGGTTCAAAAATAAACATATCCAGGTGTTAGAATGGCCAAGTCAAAGTCCAGACTTGAATCCAATCGAGAATCTGTGGAAAGAACTGAAAACTGCTGTTCACAAATGCTCTCCATCCAACCTCACTGAGCTCGAGCTGTTTTGCAAAGAGGAATGGGAAAAAATGTCAGTCTCTCGATGTGCAAAACTGATAGACATACCCCAAGCGACTTACAGCTGTAATCGCAGCAAAAGGTGGCGCTACAAAGTATTAACTTAAGAGGGCTGAATAATTTTGCATGCCCAATTTTTCAGTTTTTGATTTGTTAAAAAAGTTTGAAATATCCAATAAATGTCGTTCCACTTCATGATTGTGTCCCACTTGTTGTTGATTCTTCACAAAAAAATACAGTTTTATATCTTTATGTTTGAAGTCTGAAATGTGGCAAAAGGTCGCAAAGTTCAAGGGGGCCGAATACTTTCGCAAGGCACTGTAAATGCCAACAAAATAACTTTTTGGTCAGTGTGGTGTGTGTGTGTAACCTTTATTCAACTAGGCAAGTCAGTTAAGAACAAATTATTGTTTACAATGACGGCTTACACTGGCCAAACCTGGTCAACGCTGGGCCAATTGTGCACCGCCCTATGGGACTCCCAATCACGGCTGGATGTGATACCGACTGGATTCGAACTAGGGACTGTAGTGATGCCTCTTGCACTGAGATGCAGTGCCTTAGACTGCTGTGTCCGTGTGTGTGTTAGCTATTCAACTGTAGTAGAATGCTTAAAAGGCCGCAAACATTTTAAACATTGGTTATCGGTATCTGTTTTTTGGGGGGGGCAAGGAAAATATTGGATATCGGTCAAAAATGTAATACCGGTGCATCCCTTGTCTTGGTGGTTCCAAACTTCTTCCATTTAAGAATGATGGAGGCCACTGTGCTCTTGGGGACCTTCAAAGCTGCAGACATTTTTGGTACCTTTCCCCAGATCTGTGCCTCGACACAATCCTGTCTTTCTTCGACCTAATGGCTTGGTTTTTGCTCTGACATGCACTGTCAACTGTGGGACCTTATATAGACAGGTGTGTGCCTTTCCAAAACATGTCCAATCAACTGAATTTACCACAGGTGGACTCCAATCAAGTTGGAGAAACATCTCATGGATGATCAATGGAAACCGGATGCACCTGAGCTCAATTTTGAGTCTCAAAGCAAAGGGTCTTAATATTTATGTAAATAACGTATTTCTGTTTTTCATTTGTGGGGAGAAAAAAAAGAAAAAGTTTTTGCTTTGTCATTATGGGTTATTGTGTGTAGATTGATCATTTGTATTTATTTAATCTATTTTAGAACAAGACTAATGTAACAAAATGTGAAAAAAGTCAAGTGGTCTGAATACTTTCAAAGCTCTGTGTATTTAAAAAATGAAATTCCCTGAACTGTAAATGTGTAGTGAGACCTGTGTGTGTGGTTACCCAAACAGCCTCTAAGACATCTATAGAAGGGCAGTGTGCCACAGTGAAGGTACTGTGGGATTACAACTAATTAAAACATGACCCATGTTTTTATGGTGCGTGTACTGTAGTGTACTTGTCAGTTCATTAAAAGCAGGGATGCTTCTCTGAGATGCTAGTGTATTTTCCTAAATCCTACTTAATGTTCACAAGCTTGTTCTCAAAACAAATGTATATTTTGTTGAATCTGAAGTCGAGTAATATTGATACATCATTAGGGTGGCTAGGCTGCCGTGTTGCTAATATTAGTGGTGACATGCCAGCCTCGTTGTTAGCAGTTAGCCGTTAGCATCAGACAACTGAAGAAGACATGTCCTGTGGTATTTCTCCTGTGTCTAATGGTGTAATCATCACTAGTGTTTGTGTGTGTGTGTAGGGGGGGTGTATTGATCCTATACACAGTCAACATGACAGGCTGTTCTTCAGAGGTACAGTGGAAAAGGTCGGGTGTCAGGGATGGGTGGAGGTATTTGCTGATATGATGTTCAGGTGCTCTCAGAGCTGGTGAGGGAAGGAACACACACACACTTACTGGTGCTAATGACTGAGAACACGAAAGGCAGAGGAGGAGTAGAGGTAGAATGAAAAGATGAAAGCTTGTCGTGGTGACCTTGCTGTGACTAGTTCAGCTGCGGTGTCACTACCTTAAACCTCCCCAATCCCTCTCTTAGAACAGAAACACTGGAACTGATCTCTCTCTCTCTCACTCGTGTAGGAAGGAGATGGGGGGGGGGGGTCACAGGATCTCTTTTGATGTTCTGGGAGTCATCGAGGTGGCCGAGGTGAGACTGCAAGCTTTGATGACTGTTGCTGGGCAACTGGTTCTCTGTCTCTCTCTATCGTTTTCAGTCTCCATCCCTCTATTTCAGGTATGATACTAGCCAGATGCCATGTAGGAGCACAGGCATTGACCATCCTTCTGAACGAGGGTGATAGTCACACACAGGCTCCTGCTAGTAGTGGAATACCCTCAGACCTTCTCCACTGTGACTCCAAGCCTTTTTCTCTGGTTACAAAAGACAATAGTTATGTGTCTATATCCATATCTCCCTGCCCCCATCCTCTTTCTTTCTCTCCCTCTCCTCTCTCACTCTTTGGTATTTGGTATTTTATTAGGATCCCTGTTAGCTGTGGCAAAAGCTGCAGCTACTCTTCCTGGGGTCCACACAAAACATGAAACATGTCTATGAATGTTCAGTATTATGTCAACAGCTCAAGGATAGAACTACATAGATAAAAAATACAAATGCAAAAGGCACAAGTAACCTACATATCAATACATACACACACAAACTATCTAGGTCCAATAGGGGAGAGGCGTTGTTCCGTGAGGTGTTGCTTTATCTGTTTTTTAAAACCAGGTTTGCTGTTTATTCGAGCAATATGAGATGGAAAGAAGTTCCATGCAATAATGGCTCTATATAATACTGTACACTGTCTTGAATTTGTTCTGGATTTGGGGACTGTGAAAAGACCCCTAGTGGCATACGTGCGTGTGTCAGAGCTGTGTGTCAGTTGATTATGCAAACAATCTGGGATTTCAACGCCTTAATGTTTTTTCTAGAAACAAGAAGTGATGCAGTCAGTCTCTCCTCAGCTCTTAGCCAAGAGAGATTGGCATGCATAGTATTTAGCCCTCTGAATACAATTTAGAGCAAATGCCGCTCTGTTCTGGGCCAGCTGCAGCTTAACTAGGTCTTTCCTTTTTCTTTTGCAGCACTGGACCACACGACTGGACAATAATCAAGATCAGACAAAACTAGGGCCTCTCTTTATTACGGCTAGACCTGTCCCCACCTTTACGAACATTGAATCTAAATGTTTTGACCATGACAGTTTACAATCTAAGGTAACGCCAAGTAATTTAGTCTCCTCAACTTGTTCAATAGCCACACCGTTCATTAACAGATTCAGCTGAGGTCTAGCACTTCAGGAATGATTTGTACCAAATACAATGCTCTTAGTTTTAGAGATGTTCAGGACCAGTTTATTACTGGCCACCCATTCCAAATCAGACTGCAACTCTTTGTAAGGGTTTCAGTGACTTCATTAGCTGTGGTTGCTGATGCGTATATGGTTGAGTCATCAGCATACATGGACACACATGCTTTGTTTAATGCCAGTGGTAGGTCATTGGTAAAAATAGAAAACAGTAGAGGGCCTAGAGAGCTGCCCTGTGGTACACCACACTTCACATGTTTGACATTAGAGAAGCTTCCATTAAAGAAAACCCTTTGAGTTCTATTAGAGTGATAGCTCTGAATCCATGATATGGCAGAGGTTGAAATGCCCGTAACACATACCTTTTTTCAACAATAGGTTATGGTCAATAATATCAAAGGCTGCACTGAACACCACAGCTCCCACAATCTTCTTATCAATTTATTTCAACCAATCATCAGTAATTTGTGTCAGTGCAGTACATATTGAGTGCCCTTCTCTATAAGCATGCTGAAAGTCTGTTGTTAAATTTGTTTACAGAGAAATAACATTGTATTTGGTCAAGATGGCGTAGCAGTGAAGACGTGTTTTGTTCGTGTCTTGTGTATTTTTCGTATTTATATTTCAACTTTATTTTCAATCTCCTTTCGATTTTTTATTCGATTATACCTTCCGGGTAACCTGCCTCACCCAATGAGATACGGTATCGCTATTATTTTCAATTTTTTTAAAACTTTAGACCACATTCTAGAACCTCCAGAAGCTAACCATCTAATTAGCTACAAGCTATTTATTAGTCATTGTTAGCCACTGCTAGCGGCTTTTACCTTCTGCACAGATACCAGCCCTGTTTTTAGCCTGGATAATACTCGCCAGTCTACCAGTATCGGACTGTCTCTCCACAACAATGCCGGATTCCTGCCGTAATCCCTGGACCATTACTTCTGATCTTCACGGCTAGCTTGCAGCTAGCAAGCTCACAGCTTGCAGCTAGCTAGCTCACAGCTAGTTTGCACTCCCCATGGCATCCAGTATCGAAGCTATCCCTGAGGCCCACCTCACGGCCTACTCAGCTGTTCACCCGAACCCCACTCATACACGGCTAGAGCCCAATACTCCACCGGATCCTTGCTGTAAACTCTGGACCTTGGCACCGGTTCACTGCTGCTACCAATTGGCTATAGTGGCTAACGCCACTGCCACAAAGCTAGCACCAGTTAGCCGTGAGCCAGGCGCATCTCCCGGCTAGCAAACTAAATTGTACAATACCTCTTTCGCCATCTGGCTTGGATTCTCTGTCGACACGGCGCCCTGCCGCACCACCACGACTGGTCTGCCGACGAATACTCCATCCACTGTGCCTTCATCCGACCTCCGTCGGAGCAGACGCTACTAACTTTAAACGCCGTGTCGCCCGAGTGCTAGCGTAGTGGCGGCTCCCCTGTTCCATCTACTGCTGCCCTCTGGACACTATGATCACTTGGCCACATAGCTGATGCCTGCTGGATTGTCTATTAATCACGGTACTCCATTCTGTTATTTCTTTTTTATCTGTCGGCACCAGACGCGAACTCAGGCTCTGTGTGTAGTTAATCCGACCCTCTCTGCCTATTTTACCTGCTGTTGTTGTGTTAGCTGATTAGCTACCTCACCTGTTGTTTTAGCTAGCTCTCCCAATCAACACCTGCGATTACTTTATGCCTCGCTGTATGTCTCTCTCAAATGTCAATATGCCTTGTATACTGTTGTTCAGGTTAGTTATCATTGTTTTAGTTTACAATGGACCCCCTAGTTCCACTCTTCATACCTCTGATACCTCCTTTGTCCCACCTCCCACACATGCGGTGACCTCACCAATTTACAACCAGCATGTCCAGAGATACAACCTCTCTTATCATCACCCAGTGCCTGGGCTTACCTCCGCTGTACCCGTACCCCACCATACCCCTGTCTGTGCATTATGCCCTAAATATATTCTACCATGCCCAGAAATCTGCTCCTTTTATTCTTTGTCCCCAACGCTCTAGGCGACCAGTTTTGATAGCCTTTAGCCGCACTCTCATACTACTCCTCCTTTATTCCGCGGGTGATGTGTAGGTAAACCCAGGCCCTGCATGTCCCCAGGCACCCTCATTTGTTGACTTCAGTTATCGAAAAAGCCTTGGTTTCATGCATGTCAACATCAGAAGCCTCCTCCCTAAGGTTGTTTTACTCACTGCTTTAGCACACTCTGCCAACCCTGATGTCCTTGCCGTGTCTGAATCCTGGCTTAGGAAGGCCACCAAACATTTGGAGATTTCCATACCCAACTATAACATTTTCCGTCAAGATAGAACTGCCAGTCCTCCCGGGTGGCGCAGTGGTTAAGGGCGCTGTACTGCAGCGCCAGCTGTGCCATCAGAGTCCTGGGTTCGCGCCCAGGCTCTGTCGTAACCGGCCGCGACCGGGAGGTCCGTGGGGCGACGCACAATTGGCCTAGCGTCGCCCGGGTTAGGGAGGGCTTGGTCGGTAGGGGTGTCCTTGTCTCATCGCGCACCAGCGACTCCTGTGTCGGGCTGGGCGCAGTGTACGCTAGCCAAGGTGGCCAGATGCACGGTGTTTCCTCGGCTGGCTTCCGGGTTGGATGTGCGCTGTGTTAAAGAAGCAGCGGCTTGGTTGGTTGTGTATCGGAGGACGCATGACTTTCAACCTTCGTCTCTCCCGAGCCCGTACGGGAGTTGTAGCGATGAGACAAGATAGTAGCTACTACAACAATTGGATACTACGAAATTGGGGAGAAAAAGGGGTAAAATTCAAAAAAAAAAAAAGATAGAAGGGGGAGGAGTTGCAGTCTACTGCAGAGATAGCCTGCAAAGTAATATCATACTTTCCAGGTCCATACCCAAACAGTTTGAAATACTAATTTTAAAAATTACTCTCTAAAGAAATAAGTCTCTCATTGTTGCCGCCTGCTACCGCCCCCCCCCCCCCCCCCCCCACCCCGGCAGTCCTACAATCTAATGCCCTCAATCTCACACAAATCATCAAGGAACCCACCAAGTACAACCCTAAATCTGTAAATAATTTGTGAATTGATCGCCCCCCATCTAGCTTCAGAGTTGTTCTGTTAGGTGACCTAAACTGGGATATGCTTAACACCCCGGCAGTCCTACAATCTAATGCCCTCAATCTCACACAAATCATCAAGGAACCCACCAGGTACAACCCTAAATCTGTAAATAATGGCACCCTCATAGACGTTATCCTGACCAACTGGCCCTCCAAATACACCTCCGCTGTCTTCAATCAGGATCTCAGCGATCACTGCCTCATTGCCTACATCCGCTACGGGTCCGCAGTCAAACGACCACCCCTCATCACTGTCAAATGCTCCCTAAAACATTTCTGCGAGCAGGCCTTTCTAATCGACCTGGCCCGGGTATCCTGGAAGGATATTGACCTCATCCCGTCAGTTGAGGATGCCTGGTCAATCTTTAAAAGTAACTTTCTCACCATCTTAGATAAGCATGCTCCGTTCAAAAAATGCAGAACTAAGAACAGATATAGCCCTTGGTTCACTCCAGACCTGACTGCCCTCGACCAGCATAAAAACATCCTGTGGCGGACTGCAATAGCGTCGAATAGTCCCCGCGATATGCAACTGTTCAGGGAAGTCAGGTACCAATACACGCAGTCAGTCAAGCAAAGGCCAGCTTTTTTAAGCAGAAATTTGCATCCTGTAGCTCTAACTCAAAAAAGTTCTGGGACACTGTAAAGTCCATGGAGAACAAGAGCACCTCCTCCCAGCTGCCCACTGCACTGAGGCTAGGTAACACGGTCACCACTGATAAATCCATGATAATCGATAACTTCAACAAGCATTTCTCAACGGCTGGTCATGCCTTCCTCCTGGCTGCTCCTACCTCGACCAACAGCTCCCCAGCTTCTCCTTTACCCAAATCCAGATAGCAGATGTTCTGAAAGAGCTGCAAAACCTGGACCCGTACAAATCAGCTGGGCTTGACAATCTGGACCCTCTATTTCTGAAACTATCCGCCGCCATTGTCGCAACCCCTATTACCAGCCTGTTCAACCTCTTTCATATCGTCTGAGATTCCCAAGGATTGGAAAGCTGCTGCAGTCATCCCCCTCTTCAAAGGGGGAGACACCCTGGACCCAAACTGCTACAGACCTATATCCATCCTGCCCTGCCTGTGTTGTTGTCTGTTCACACTGCTATGCTTTATCTTGGCCAGGTAGTAGTTGTAAATGAGAACTTGTTCTAAACTAGCCTACCTGGTTAAATAAAGGTGAAATAAAAATTAAATTAAAAAACACAATTTATTTCAACAGTTTGCTAAGAGCTGGCAGAAAGCTTATAGGCCTGCTGTTAGAACCAGTAAAGGCCGCTTTTCCACTCTTGGGTAGCGTAATTACTTTTGCTTCCCTCCAGGCCTGAGGACAAAGACTTTCCTTTAGGCTCAGATTAAAAAGATGACAGATAGGAGTGGCTATAGAGTCAGCTACCATCCTCAGTAGCTTTCCATCTAAGTTGTCAATGCCAGGGGGTTTGCCATTATTGATCGATAACAATAATTTTTCCACCTCTCCCACACTAACTTTACAAAACTCAAACTTGCAATGCTTTTCTTACATTATTTGTTTTTTTTATGCATGAATACAATTGCTCACTGTTCGTTGTTGACATTTCCTGCCTAAGTTTTCTCACTTTGCCAATGAAGCAATCGTTGGCAACATCAAATGGTTTTGTGATGAATAAGCCATCTGATTTGATAAAATGGAGATGAATTTGTCTTTCTGCCCATAATTTCCTTTAAAGTACTCAAGTTTTTTTTCCATCATTCTTCATATCATTGATCTTGGCTTCATAATGAAGTTTCTTCTTCTTTTTGTTGAGTTTAGTCATATCATTTCTCAATTTGCAGTAAGTAAAACAGTCAGATGTGCAGCAAGACTTATTAGCCACTCCTTTTGCCCCGTCTCTTTCAACCATACAGTTTTTCAATTCCTCATCAATCCATGGAGCCTTAACAGTTCTAACAGTCAGTTCCTTAACAGATGCTTGTTTATCAATAATTGGAAGAAGCAATTTAATAAATTAATCAAGTGCAGTGTCTGGATGCCCCTCATTAATCACATCAGACCAACAAATATGTTTTACGTCATCCACATAAGAATCATAGCTAAATCTTTTGTATGATATCTTATACACTATTTTAGGCCCAACTATTGGAACTTTGGCTTTCTTGTATATAGCTACTATATTGTGATCACTGCATCCAATGGGTACAGATACAGCCCCAGAACAAAGTTCTGTATCATTAGTAAAAATGTGATTGACATGTGGAAGATCTTGTTCCTGTAGTATTTGTAAACACCCTGGTAGGTTGATTAATAACCTGAACCAGATTTCAGGCACTGGTTACAGTAAGACGCTTCCTCTTGAGCGGACAGCTTGATGAAAGCCAGTCAATATTCAGGTCCCCAAGAAGGTATACCTCTCTGTTTACATCACATACACAATCAAGCATTTCACACACATTATTTAGATACTGACTGTTAGCACTTGGTATATAGCAACACCCAAAAAGAAAAGGCTTTAGATGAGGCAGCTGAACCTGCAGCCACAACACTTCAATAACACTTGACATGAGATCTTCTCTAAGCATTACAGGGATATGGCTCTGAATATATACAGCAACACCTTCCCCATAAGCATTTCTGTCTCTTCTATAGATGTTATATCCTTGTATTGCTACTGCCGTATCATCAAATTAATTACCCAAGTGAGTCTCAGTAATGGCTAATATATGAATGTTATCTGATGTTAGCAAGTTATTGATATCATTACCCTTATTTTTAGGCTACATGTATTAATATGGGCTATTTTCAGCCCTTTCCTGGGTAGCTTATCAGAGAGAGACATAATAATGAAAAAGAGAAAACAAAGCAAGAGGAAATAAATATACATTCAGCAGTTCAGGTAGCCTAGTGGTAAGAGCGTTGGACTGGTAACCGAAAGGTTCCAAGATCGAATCCCGGAGCTGACAAGGTAAAAATCTGTTGTTTTGCCCCTGAACAAGGAGTTTAACCCACTGTTCCTAGGCCGTCATTGAAAATAAGATTTAGTTCTTAACTGCCTTGCCATGTTAAATAAAGGTAAAAAAATAAATACAAAAATTGGTGTGTGTGCTGTGGGGTTGAAGCTACGAACCCATAGGCTTGGCTTTCTCATCCCTTCCAGGCTTGAGGGAGGGAGGGTGGACAATGAGCCTGTCATAGCAGATGTAAGCAATGTCCGAACGCGCTCTGGCAGCTTTCATGGCTGGGATAAGTTCTTCCCTCTTCTAGCGCACAGCTTTGGGATATTCCTTGTTGAGGAAGATATACGCTCCTCTCAAGTTCTTGGCTCTTCCCAGAACAGCTACCTTGTCCTTGAACCTCAGGAACTTGACCACTATCACCTGGGCCGGTGGTGGGTTTTCCAGTCCTGTTGGTGTGCTCCACCTCAATCTTCCTGTGGTCCATCTTCAATTTCTCAGAGATCATTTCCCTCACTTTATCCTCAGACTCATGTGGAGATTCTACAATTCTGTCCACAACCATGTTGTTCCGCCTTGATTGTCCCTTGAGATAGTCGGATTTATCTGTCATTGTTATCATGGATTCACACACAGAACCGATGTCCTCTCTCAATGACTTACAGATTACTGTCATCTTGCTGTTCTCCTGTTTCAACTCATCGAACTGACCCTGGGAGAACTGCAAACTGTTCTTAAGGTCCTGGACCTCTGGTCAGGTCGTCCATTCTTTTATTAGTAGAATCCACAAGTATTTGGACAACTCTTGAAGCTATTTTCTTGTTGTTTTAACAACTGCTGGGAGGTCTCTTTTTGTTCGTTCCTTCACGTGTGATAGATCCTTCAAGTGTGATAGACACCACTGTCCTCAACGGTACTCCCACCAGCTTTGGTCTTTGTCATGGTAGCAAAGTAGGTCACACTGTTACTTCTCGCAGTTCCAGACAGGGCAAGTCATGGGGAAAATTGAAAACAACAAACAGCAGGGATCTAGACAGCCACAAATCCGGAACAATCCGTGATCCCAGCCATAATGGCTAACCGCGTCGTGGGCTGCGTTCAAGAAAACCCTGCTAGCTTGATATGCAGCTAGCTAGCAGCTAGGTTAGCTGCGATGCCAAATAGCTCCTTAGACCCGTTCTTGGTCGACAGGATCACTGGAAAATGGCAAGCATTCCCAGCAACTAATGCCAACTGCGTCGCGGGATCCAAACTAAGAAGCTTGATAGCTACCAAGAACTTTCCAATACACTTTCAAACAACAACATTTTCAAACAAACAAAACCGAGCTCTTCCTCGTTCCGCGTTCAACAGGAAGTGACGTGCAGCATGACAATGCCCCCGTTGCTATCTATCCCTCTCCCCTCTCTCTCCATCTGCTACTGTCTCTGTGTGGTGTCAGACTGACATTAAAACAGAATCTTGGTCATAATATTTCTCTAAATATCTGTTCTATAAAAGCTTTAAGCAAGAATGCTCAGGGGAGAGTGTGTTTGTTTGCTAATATGGGTCAGTCAGTCTCCTCTGTCTGTAGATAAATAAAAGTGTGTTTTGTTCTATTTACAGCTAAACTCAATAGGCTGCTTCGTTTTGTAAACAACTCATAGACTACTCGGTTTAGTAAACAACTTGGATGCTATGAATGATATATGAGAGAGTGTCCCTTTAGAGAAAATCACACAATAACACAACTACTGTGTCACTGATGACTCGTTGTTTTAGAGCTTTTTGTTAACTTCTTGGTTTGAACTTGTTCTATTGGCTACATTGATTGTTGGAGGTCCATTAAGGGTTTGATTCTGGCATGGTCATCATATACTAACTTGATTTTTGTGCTTTGGATGTTATGTGCATTGAATACAACTACTACACTGAACAAAAATATAAATGCAAACATTTCAAAGCTTTTACTGAGTTACAGTTCATATAAGGAAATCAGTAAATTGAAATAAATTCATTTGGCCCTAGTCTGTCTGGGCAGGAGTGCAGTCGTGTGTGTGTGGGCCCGGCTCCCAAGTGGGTGGGCCTGTGCCCTCCCAGGCCCACACACACTGTGGAGCCAGGCACAGCCAATCAGAATGAGTTTTTCCCCACAAAAGGGCTTTATTACTGACAGAAATACTCCTCAGCACTCCCTCCCCTCCCTCAGATGATCCTGCAGCTGAAAAAAACGGATGTGGAGGTCCTGGGCTGGCGTTGTTACATGTGGTCTGCGGTTGTGAGGCAGGTCGGACGCACTGCCAAATTCTCAAAAACGACGTTGCTTATGGTAGAGAAATTAACATTCAATTCTCTGGCAACAGCTCTGGTGTACATTCCTGCAGTCAGAATCCAATTGCACACTCCCTCAACTTCATACATCTGTGGAATTGAGGTGTGTGACAAACTGCACATTTTAGAGTGGACTTGTATTGTCCCCAGCACAAGGTGCACCTGTGTAATGACCATGCTGTTTAATCAGCTTCTTGATATGCCACACCTGTCAGGTGGATGGATTATCTTGGCAAAGGAGAAATGCTCACTAACAGGGATGTAAACAAATGTGTACACAGAATTTGAGAGAAATAAGCTTTTTTTTGTGCGCATGGAACATGGGACCATCACTTTACATGTTGCATAAAATGTGTTGTTCAGTATAATAGATGACCATATTATAAACATGATATTGCCCCCTGATATGTATAGTATTCACTGACTGAGGATGGTGGTGACCGGTTGGTTATTTTTGCTGGAAGATGGTGTTGTACTTGAGTTATCGTTCACTCATAGTTATGCAGAGATTGATTTGTGTGTGTGTCCGCATGCACGCTTGCAGGCACCGGCGTGTGTGTGTGTGTGTGTGTGTGTGTGTGTGTGTGTGTGCTGACAGAGGAACAGAAGGGTCACCCCCCTGATGGTGTTATTATATGAGGATAAATATTTCACCCTGCAGAACACACACACTCCACACGCTGCGGCATCCAGTCCTGAATTATTTACACAAAACACACACTGTTCCCTCCCACACACAGAGACCCACATAAAATACAGTTTGACTTCATGCTTGCAGATACAAACCCACCCACAAACCCACCCACACATACATATCGACAATCATTTGCGGATTCAAATAGTAACTGTTAAACTTCCAGTTATCAATCTGCCCAGCAGTTACAGAGAAATGTACATATGATATTGTTTATATTCCCTTACCCTCATGCACGCCCAGGCTCCCAGGATCCAGTTCTCCAAGTCCACCGTCCTGCTTATTTTCACTTGGCCTTTTAAATGGGGACGGATTTCCTTCAGGGACACCACTCTGGCCAATCAATCACATCAAGTACCCAGGAGAAACCAAATCCCAGCAGGACTGTTGAACTTGGGGCCCGGAGTAGGATAAGATCACTGGGACCAACTCTGGCTCTCAGATTTGAAGCCCTTGCTAAAATGTAGCTGAAAAGGGTTTTGGTTACGAACATGGATCTGTACTTGTTTAGTCACAAACAAACTCCAGGATTTAAGTAGATCTTAATGCTAGTGGCTTATTGACCTTCGTTTTATCTGATGTACAGGTTGCTGCCAAAATAAAGGAAACACTTGAGTAAATGAGGAATACAATGTATATTGAAAGCAGGTGCTTCCACACCGGTGTTGTTCCTAAGTTAAAGGCCCAGTGCAGTCAAAAAACGTGATATGCCTGTGTTTTATATAATTTCCACAGTATGAGGTTGGAATAATACTACGAAATTGTGAAAATTATGATAATTCTGTTTGAAAAGACTGCCTGAATTGTCAGCCTGTTTTGGTGGGATGGAGTCTTGGCCTTCCTGGTGTCATCACCAGGCAGTAAATTAGTTAATAGGACAAACGTCTGCCAATAACAGCGAGTTTTCAATGTTCCCCTCCCCACTCAGACCACTCCCAGACAGCCCTAGCAAAATTCTTGCTTAAGTTATTGCTCTTGCTAAGAAGCTATTTAGTTTCTTTTTGACCATTTTGATTGAAACAGTCACTGTAAGGTACTTATTTATTGCCAGAAATGGTTTGATATTGAGATAAAAGTGGCTGCATTGGACCTTTAAGCAATTAACATCCCATCATGGTTATGGGTGGGGTCATGTATAAAAATGCCCAGATGCCCATTATTTTGGCTACCATGGCCAGAAGAAGAGATCTCAGTGACTTTGAAAGAGGGGACTCATAGGAGCATAGAGGGTTTAAAAGTGAATGTGTGTGTGTGTGTGTGTGTACTGTGTCTGTCTTTCACCAGATCTCAACCCAATTGAACACTTATGGGAGAATTCTGTAAGGGTGCCTGAGACAGTGTTTTTCACTATGTCATGACTCTTTCTCCTTGGTGAGGATCAAAGGTGCTGGATCAGCTAGGACAATGGCTGACAGATAGCCAAACTCTCTCTCTCTCCCCTTGGGGAGTTGGCCTGGTTTTGTGACTAAACAACCGGTCGTAAACTTTCTCTCTATTGCAACTGCAGTATGGAGAAGTTAAAAATCCCTTTGTTACAACAGAGAGAGACTTTTACAAAACTTCAAACATCAAACAATCAAACATTGGGACAATATATTTCAATATCCAAATGTTGGGAATTATGACAGATGTAATATGGAAAATGTATCTATATTTTGTGATGTCATTCAAATGTATCAGAAAGGCTGTATAACAAGAACTGTAATTGTACACGTCCTAGTGATCAGGTTTGCATCTAAATGTTGTATAAAATAAATGATAAAGTATAAGAATACTTTTGAAAAGACAAAAATGTGATTTTAGCCGTCAAACTGAGATACTTGGCTTTTCATATAAACCTGGGCCAAGTCAGTAACCACGCCCACGTGAGCACAGACATTGTGTCAACATGATGGAACCGCCTTTCTGACCAGAGTGCTTAAAAGGACTCGCTGAAGAATTAACATATTAGATCAGACAGCATGGAGCGGTGGCTACACAGCTGGAAATGGTTAAAACTGCAAGACCAGAAAATGGTAAGACCCTCTGAAACTCTCGACGAGTGATGAAGGGGAAGACCAGGCTAAAACGTGCACCGCCTGCAGCTCTGCATGTAACGTAGTCTAGGACAGTTGACCAAGACCATCATAGGTTTCTCTGAGGTATCTATCTAACGAACATAGGGAAACACAGATCCCTCTGAACACCCCTGATGTATCCATTCTAAGGACACTTCAGAACGAAAGAAGCCTACAACTAAGAAGGACATTGTGACTTCTGGTGGATACCAGAGACTTACATTGAACCACTTCCCATGACTGATCGAGTTCAACAGAGAGGAGACAAAGACGCATAAAAAAATACATTGCAATTGTTTTTGACTGAGCGGTTGTTTATGTGCAAAGTATTCATATTCCCATGAGGACTGCTTCCACATGTACGTACGACAAGTCCAATCTTTGTCTCTCCCGCTCTTTGTCTTTCCCCACCAAACTTTCCATTGTGTAAAAATCCATCATATCAGGTTAGTCCATTAGGGACTTTTCATTGCATTATGTTAGTATCAATATAACCTATATCGTGTGTTTATGTAATTGTGTGTTATTATTTAGTTAGTTAGTAAATAAATAATTAATCCAATTTTTGTGTATCGCTGATTCATCACTTAGGCTAGTGTTCGTGCAGATTTCCAAGGATTATGCAACGTTCAGTATGAGACCGATATGAGGAAATTATTGATTGATGACTGGTATGACATCGAAATATTCTTGAGTTACTCGTTAAATAATCTTTTCCCGTGGTGCCTCAAATTACCAATGAATTAATTGTTTCATGATTAATTTAATCAAGTAATAATTAAATGTAGTAGGTAATTATTCGATAAATAGCATGTCATCACATTATTGATAGTCACGTCACGACAACCATTATTTAAAAAAAAACACCAAATTATGGAATTTCTTGTGGAAGAATGGTGTCGCATCCCTACAATAGAGTTCCAGACGGAATCTATTCCAAGGTGCATTGAAGCTGTTCTGGCGGCTTGTGACGGCCCAACGCCCTATTAAGACACTTTATGTTGGTGTTTCTATATTTTGGCAGTTACCTGTATATCAATGTGAGGTTAAAGGAGGACTCTATCTGATCTATATCTATGTGAGGGTAAATCAAATAAAATGTTATTCGTCATGTGCTTCGTAAACAACAGGTGTGGACTAACAATGAAATGTTTACTTACGGACCCTTCCCAAAAATGCAGAAAATAGACAAATAAATAATAAATATACAATGAGTAATGACTCACCTCTGTTTGCGCAAGTCAAGTTACTGGCTGGCTAGCCCCCTAATACTTTACTTTCCTCTATCCAATGAGGCAGCACCCTACTGTAGACAAAATGTACATTTTTCTCTCTCTTCCTCTTTCTTGTCTTCCCCGTTGTCTATTGTTGCATTACAATGATAACTTGGCTATTTACACAGGGTACCAGTACCGAGCCGATATGCAGGAGTATGAGGGAATCATTAGGGATGATGTACACTGAAGTGTACAAAACATTCGGAATACCTTCCTAATATTGACTTGCGCCCCCTTTTACTCTCAGAAAAGCCTAAAATCGTCAGGCATGGACTACACAAGGTGTCAAAAGCGTTCCACAGGGATGCTGGCCCATGTTGACTCCAATACTTCCCACTGTTGTGTCAAGTTGGCTAGATGTCCTTGAAACACTCAAACCGTTGTGCCTGGCACCTACTACCACACCCCTTTCAAAGGCACTTAAATCTCTTTTGTCTTGCCCTTTCACCCTCTGAATGACACACATACACAATCCATGTCTCAATTGTCTCCAAGGCTTAAATTAGTTTTTTTTTAACCTGTCTCCTCCCCTTCAGCTACACTGATATTGAAGTGGATTTAACAGGTGACATCAACACGGAATCATAGCTTTCCCCTGGATTCAACTAGTCATCCTGCCATGGAAAGAGCAGGTGCTCCTAATGATTTCTACACTCAGTGTATATCTTTGTGAGGCGAGCGAATGAGGTGGCCATTTTGTGCTGACGCTGCACCGTGTAATTGTCCTCATCTGTATGTGTTAAAAATAATCCCCTTCTCTGACAAGCACTCAGCCACACACACACCGTCATCTGCCTATGTTAAGGTACTCTCTAATTGCTCTCTGACACACCAATACTTCTCTGTCATGCTAATGTCACTTTAATTGTATTGGCCCTGTGTGGTTCTGTCTATTTTGGATGTTACTGCAGCAACACAACACATACACACATGCAGTTGAGGAGTACAAATGTGCTTAACAAGCCACACTGTTTGCATTAATAATGGTTAACATGATTTGTGAATGACTACTTCATCTCTGTACCCCACACATACGTAAGGTCCCTCAGTGGAGCAGTGAATTTAAAGCACACATTCAACCACAAAGATCAGGGAGGTTTTCCAATGCCTCGCAAAGAAGGGCACCTATTGGTAAATGGTTTTTAAAAAAGCAGACCTCGAATATCCCTTTGAGCATGGTGAAGTTATTTAATTACACTTTTGATGGTGTATCAATACACCCAGTCACTACAAAGATACAGGCATCCTTCCTAACTCAGTTGCCAGAGAGGATGAAAACTGTGATAGGCTGTGGTAGGAGAAAACTGAGGATGGATCAACAGCATTGTAGTTACGCCACAATACTAACCTAAATAAAAGAGTGAAAAGAAGGAAGTCTGTACAGAATAAAAAATATTCCAAAACATGTGTCCTGTTTGCAATAAGACACTAAAGTAAAACTGCAAAAACGGCAAACTTTGGGTCCTGAATACAAAGCATTATGTTTGGGGCAAATCCACCACAATACATTACCGAGTACCACTCTTCATATTTTCAAGCATGATGGTGGCTCCATCATGTTATGGGTATGCTTGTCATCGGCAAGGACAAGGCAGTTTATTAGGATAAAATGAAATAGAATAGGCAAAATCCTAGAGGAAAACTTGGTTCAGTCTTCTTTCCAACAGACACTGGGAGACAAATTCACCTGTCAGCAGGACAATAACGTAAAACACAAAGCCAAATATACACTGGAGTTGCTTACCAAGATGACATTGAATGTTCCTGTGTGGCCTAGTTACAGTTTTTACTCAAATTGGCTAGAAAATGGCTGTCTAGCAATGATCAACAACCAATTTGACAGAGCTTGAAGAATTACAAAAATGATGTGTAAATATTGTACAATCCAGGTGTGCAAAACTCGAAGACTTACCCAAAAATACTCATAGCTACAAGGGCTTCCGGGTGTGAATACTTATGTAAATTTGATATTTCCGTATTACATTTTCAATAAATTTGCAAAAATATCTAAACACGTTTTCACTTTGTCATTATGGGGTTTTGTTTTAAAAAAAAATGTTTTTTTTAAATTCAGGCTTTAACACAACAAAATGTGCAATATGTTAAGGCATAAGAATATTTTCTGAAGGCACTGTACCTCTACTAAGATGAGGGGGTGAATAGCATCTATATTTAATAGTCATTCTATTGGCCAATTAGTGCTGTGGCCATATTGTGTGTTGAGCTGCAGCCAGAGCAGTAGCAACAATGGGTCGATGGATGGGGGTAATTTTCATGGCGGCCATATTGTGTCGAGCTGGAGCCATGGCCAGGCCAGTGGCACTAACAGCTGTAGGAGATGGATGAGGGTAATTTCCATGGCCTCAGGCAGCACTATATCACCAGGAAACAGAGGGCTTTAAATCATAGGGCATTTCTACACACACGCACTAGGACACACACATTTGTAGACACACATACTAACTGTACAAGGGCACAAATGTCTGCCCTCACACACACACATGCTTGTGTTCACATACATCCTCCCAAGGCATTCTGTCCTCTTGTGATAGAAGTTCAACAGGCTTTGTGGTGAATCTTTCAAATTGTCCATTCCTCTCATCTCTCGGTCTTCACGTTGACTCATTAAAATGTTCAGCTTTTACTTAAAGTTATGCTGGTTTCAAATGAAACACAACACCTTTCTTTTATTAAAGCTTTTAGAATTGATTTGTGTCATACTGTGATGAAGCTGTGAGCCCGTCACCTATAAACGTAATTGTATTATTATATTTTTTTATTTATTAATACCCGGAGCACTTTGATTGTAGATCATGCCTGAGGAACCCTGCATTCTCTGTTTATCATTACGCAGGGGCATTTGTCTGTGTGAGCAGTGGAAGTTTACCTCCATTTTTTTTTTGTTATTGACAATGTAAAGATGTCCGAGGTTGCTTACGAAATGCTATGCCTTATAATTGTAAAGGTTTGTGTGAGTAATTTTAAGAGTCCTCACTTTTGTCTCTTGTGTCGAGGAGGGTTCTGGCGCCTCCTGGTTTGGGTGTCAGCTGACAAACCGAGGGTTTTGGAGACGCGCACGTTTACCCAGTGTCACGGCGCACGGCACCAGATCATTTGTATTGTGTAACTTGTAGTCCTTTTGACAAGGTTTCATGCTATTAATGAAATGTGTACATTCATGGTCATTACTATTGTATTGCCTGTGTATGTGCATTTATTTATATTATTGGTTACATTAATTATTGATAGGCGGATTCTGGATATGCTTCCTGTCAGGTGGTTTCTGTAGGGTATAAGAACCAGTCATTTGCCATTTGGCTAGGGACAGAGAGGGTATGCCAGGCCAGAGCTAAGGCCTTGACTAAAATATTGAGTCATGTCGACATTTTGATTCTAGCCTTTCTTTATTTTGTATATATTTGTAAATGGTGCACGTTGTCTTTGTGAATCCTGGACCTTCAACACATTGTAAATGGTGCACGTTGTCTTTGTGAATCCTGGACCTTCAACACATTGTAAATGGTGCACGTTGTCTTTGTGAATCCTGGACCTTCAACACATTGTAAATGGTGCACGTTGTCTTTGTGAATCCTGGACCTTCAACACATTGTAAATGGTGCACGTTGTCTTTGTGAATCCTGGACCTTCAACACATTGTAAATGGTGCACGTTGTCTTTGTGAATCCTGGACCTTCAACACATTGTAAATGGTGCACGTTGTCTTTGTGAATCCTGGACCTTCAACACATTGTAAATGGTGCACGTTGTCTTTGTGAATCCTGGACCTTCAACACACTGTAAATGGTGCACGTTGTCTTTGTGAATCCTGGACCTTCAACACATTGTAAATGGTGCACGTTGTCTTTGTGAATCCTGGACCTTCAACACATTGTAAATGGTGCACATTGTCTTTGTGAATCCTGGACCTTCAACACATTGTAAATGGTGCACGTTGTCTTTGTGAATCCTGGACCTTCAACACATTGTAAATGGTGCACGTTGTCTTTGTGAATCCTGGACCTTCAACACATTGTAAATGGTGCACGTTGTCTTTGTGAATCCTGGACCTTCAACACATTGTAAATGGTGCACGTTGTCTTTGTGAATCCTGGACCTTCAACACATTGTAAATGGTGCACGTTGTCTTTGTGAATCCTGGACCTTCAACACATTGTAAATGGTGCACGTTGTCTTTGTGAATCCTGGACCTTCAACACATTGTAAATGGTGCACGTTGTCTTTGTGAATCCTGGACCTTCAACACATTGTAAATGGTGCACGTTGTCTTTGTGAATCCTGGACCTTCAACACATTGTAAATGGTGCACGTTGTCTTTGTGAATCCTGGACCTTCAACACATTGTAAATGGTGCACGTTGTCTTTGTGAATCCTGGACCTTCAACACATTGTAAATGGTGCACGTTGTCTTTGTGAATCCTGGACCTTCAACACACTGTAAATGGTGCACGTTGTCTTTGTGAATCCTGGACCTTCAACACATTGTAAATGGTGCACGTTGTCTTTGTGAATCCTGGACCTTCAACACATTGTAAATGGTGCACGTTGTCTTTGTGAATCCTGGACCTTCAACACATTGTAAATGGTGCACGTTGTCTTTGTGAATCCTGGACCTTCAACACATTGTAAATGGTGCACGTTGTCTTTGTGAATCCTGGACCTTCAACACATTGTAAATGGTGCACGTTGTCTTTGTGAATCCTGGACCTTCAACACATTGTAAATGGTGCACGTTGTCTTTGTGAATCCTGGACCTTCAACACATTGTAAATGGTGCACGTTGTCTTTGTGAATCCTGGACCTTCAACACATTGTAAATGGTGCACGTTGTCTTTGTGAATCCTGGACCTTCAACACATTGTAAATGGTGCACGTTGTCTTTGTGAATCCTGGACCTTCAACACATTGTAAATGGTGCACGTTGTCTTTGTGAATCCTGGACCTTCAACACACTGTAAATGGTGCACGTTGTCTTTGTGAATCCTGGACCTTCAACACATTGTAAATGGTGCACGTTGTCTTTGTGAATCCTGGACCTTCAACACATTGTAAATGGTGCACGTTGTCTTTGTGAATCCTGGACCTTCAACACATTGTAAATGGTGCACGTTGTCTTTGTGAATCCTGGACCTTCAACACATTGTAAATGGTGCACGTTGTCTTTGTGAATCCTGGACCTTCAACACATTGTAAATGGTGAGCACTCTACTCTCCTGTCTGCCTCCTCACTGTTCCCTTCGGCAACAGTCTCCCTAACACAAAGCAAGGACTCTCTCTCTCTCTCTCCCGCTCTCCCGCTCTCTCTCCCGCTCCCCCTCTCATTCTACTGGTATTGTATTCCATGCTATGGTTCAGCCATAAATGTTCAAAGTGCGAGCTCTGACCTCCACATCACCTCTCTACTCTACTGCCTCTGCAGCAGAGAGCTGGAGGGAGAGATGAAGGGAGAGAGGGAAGGAGAGATGGATAGAACTGGCTAGGGTGGCAGAGAGAGATGGGGACGGGTTGAGGCAGAGAGGGATGTGGCGGGGAGAGGGAAGAAGGTGAGATTGGGAGGGGGCTGCGGAAGAGGAAGAGGCAGGGAAATAGGGAGGGAAGGGTGCCGTATGAAATATGGAAGGAGAGAGAGGAAGTGGGAGAATCCATCCATCCATCTGCCTTAAATGGAGAGATCTGTTATTGGAGGGCCTCACTCTGATTGAGTGATTTATATTATGTATTACTGTCTTAAATGTTTCTAATTGTGTGATATGTTTCCTAGGGGGTAGATGGGCTGTTCTAATGGAGTCCTATATTAGCTTTATTAGAATGTAGCCATGCGTAAGGAAGGACCCAGCGTACTGTATGTGTGACTAATGTTCTCATCTTAGTGCTGAATGACTGGTGCTTTTTGAGGTCGGTTCGGTTTAGGTTCGATTATAAAAATAAAAAAAATCATTATTTTATTAATTTTTTCGATTATTTGAAATAACATTAAATGCATTATGTGGGTTGAATTCTGTAACAACACAGAATAAAACAATTTACAGAAGTCCCAAGATGGTAGTGACTGCCCACGTATTAATCATAATTTATTCACATTACTTTAATAAAATACTTTAGTTGTGCATATTACATTTGTTTTAATATTTAATTCCTTATCTCATCTCTATAGAGCTGCTGTCTGACAAAATCCCAGTTTTGTAGGTCTTAAGTCATACCTTTATGACTGCTGAATACCAACTATCAATCACTTGGATCATATATTTTCAGATAGAGATGCCCTCGTGAAGCAACAGCTGAACTCTATATCACCTCATGATCGCGCATTCTTCTCTCTTCAGTAGCAGGCCTAAAAAGAAACCGGTATATGAGCAAAGGATTATGGTCATTGTAGTTAATTACATCAATGTATGCGCTAAATTATGTTGAATATTAGCCTGTTGGAAACAACGCCCTACTACATCGCATAGTTCAGGCTGGATCTTATTTTAACTGCATCTTAACGCATTGCACATTGAGCTCACCAAATAAAAAAGGAAATGTTTAAAAACTGAAAAATAACAAATGTTGGTTAATCGCTCAGCACTACATCTTATAGTGAACATACAGTGCATTTGGAAAGTATTCAGACCCCTGGACTTTTTCCACATTTTGTTACATTACACCTAACGCCTAGCCATACTGAGCAATTGTGGGAGAAGGGCCTTGGTCCGGGAGGTGACCAAGAATCTGACTCTGACAGAACTCCAGAGTTCCTCTTTAGAGATGGTTGTCCTTCTGGAAGGTTCTCCCATCTCTGCAGCACTCCACCAATCAGGCCTTTATGGTAGAGTGGCCAGATAGAAGCCACTCCTAAAAAAAGGCACATGACAGCACGCTTGGAGTTTGCCAAAAGGCATCTAAAGACTCTCACGTCATGAGAAACAATGTTCTCTTGTCTGATGAAACCGAGATTAAACTCTTTGACCTGAATACCAAGCGTCACGTCTGGAGGAAACCTGGCACCACACCTACGGTGAAGCGTGGTGTTGGCAGCATCATGCTGTGGGGATGTTTTTCAGTGGCAGGGACTGGGAGACTGGTCAGCATCTGGGAAAAGATGAACGCAGCAAAGTACAGAGAGATCCTTGACGAAAACCTGCTCCAGAGCGCTCAGGACCTCAGACTGGGGCCAAGGTTCACCTTCCAACAGGACAACGACCCTAAGCACACAGCCAAGACAACACAGGAGTGGCTTCGGGATAATTCGCTGAATGCTGTACTGAGTAAAGGGTCTGAATACTTATGTAAATGTTATATTTCTGGTTTTTATTTTTATACATTTGCAAACATTTCTAATAACATGTTTTTACTTTGTCGTTATGGGGTATTGTGTGTAGATTGAGGGGAAAACACTGTTTAATACATTTTAGAATACGGCTGTAACCCACCACACACACACACACACACACACACACTTTCGAAGTCACTCTTGAGCAGTCTGCCTATACACACACACACAGCCCCGAGGTACAACTTTCAACCTATTTCCAGGTTGTGTGTGTGTGTGGTCAGATCATACATTTTCAAGCTGCTCTGATGTGCGACTCACTTCCCTGATGAGGTGAAGTGGATTATGGGATTTGGAGTTGACAGATGTCATCTGATTATTGTAATCCTCTTGTTACATAAAAACATGAAAAGACTATAGCAGACAAACACATTCACACACACAAACCTTTGCTGTGTGTGCTGTAGGTGATTGTGTTGTGACGTGAGTGGCTTTCTCAAAGCTTTCTGTGACCACTCTCTGAGTGCGTGTATGTTATTTTGCCTTCTCCAGTTACGGTTGCCTGAGGATGAGTCACAGTCACAGTCTCTGTGTGTGTGTGTGTGTGTGTGTCTGAGTGAGTGTGTCTGAGTGAGTGTGTGTGTTTGTCTGCTATACTATTTTCTTGTTTTTATGTAACAGGAGGATTATGGTAATCAGCTGACATCTGTCAACTCTAAATCCCATAATCCACTTCACCTCATCCGCAAAGTGAGTCGCACATCAGAGGAGCTTGAAAATGCATGTTCTGACCACACACACACACACACACACACACACACACACACACACACATGTGCATATGTTGAGGTTGTAGCACTGCATTTAGAGATATTCCCTTAGGGGAAACAGGTCAAATGTTTTGTCTATTACCGTGTGTGTGTGTGTGCGTGTGCGTGCGTGGGTAGATCGCTCAAGAGTGACTTCGAAATTGGATGCCTATCCATGTCCTGAGGATGTTGGGAATTGTTCAAAACCGGTTACTAGGGGCAAAAGTGAGCACTATTACCATCAAGTAGGCTTGGGTTTTGCCAGGGCGTTGTGGATCGGCCTAATGACTCTGAATCAGAAGGTTGCCTGTTTCGATTCCATTTAACTTTAGTGGCTATGGTGGGCTGGTGTGGTGTTATAACCCTGTCCAGTTGGACCAACGTTTAATTCTGTAGTGAGACTGTGAGGTCTAGTTAGTGTGTGTGTGTGTGTGTGTGTGTGTGTGTGTGTGTGTGTGTGTGTGACCCCAGTGAAATAGGAGAGTAGTCTACAGAAGGCCAGTTTCATGACCCTGGCCTGGTCCAGAAGCTCAGACCATTAGGTTTTAATGGCAGAGCCTCCGATAGCGTTTCTCCAATAATATTGCTACCAGTCTACTGTTTTACTGTTACTGCTGCTAATACACTGCTCAGATCATAACAACCATTGACAACACGTCTGCTACCTCAGATCCTATCTTTGTTTGTGGGTGGGTGGATGTGGGTGTGGGGTGGAGGGGGTTGTTGAAAAAAATACAAATCAGGACTCGGTATATGGCTGAGGATTGTTTGGTGATCCTTGCCAGTCAAGTAATGCTTTGGAAGCTGGAAGCCCTCCACACCACACCAGCCCACTATTGCCATCAGAACCATTAACACTACTACTGGGGTTCTATTCATCCCTCCACCCTCCCCGTTCCCATTCACAACCCCCTGCAAATCACTCAGCAGGCGAGTGGGATGGACAGGTGGAGGAGGGAGGAAATAGAGAGAGGGATGGAGGAAGTAGAGAGAGGGGTGGAGGAGGGAGGAAGTAGAGAGAGGGGTGGAGGAGGGAGGAAGTAGAGAGGGGTGGAGGAGGGAGGAAGTAGAGAGAGGGGTGGAGGGGTGGAGGAAGTAGAGAGAGGGGTGGAGGAGGGAGGAAGTAGAGAGAGGGGTGGAGGAGGGATGAAGTAGAGAGAGGGGTGGAGGAGGGAGGAAGTAGAGAGAGGGGTGGAGGAAGGAGGAAGTAGAGAGAGGGGTGGAGGAGGGAGGAAGTAGAGTGAGGGGTGGAGGAGGGAGGAAGTTGAGTGGGATGGAAGAGAAATGTAATGTGTAATAGCGTTGGGTGATGTTATAATCCTTCAAGCCAAACCCTTCAGCCTTCTGCCATTCGATGATATATTACCCTTCTGTGTGTGTGTGTGTGTGTGTGTGTGTGTGTGTTCCCCCAATGTGATGTAGCTTGAATCTCTCTGTTGAAGCAGCGTAACATCTCTAGAACGGTGTGATTCCATCTGAGATATTGTGTGTCTGTGACACCCGCTGTTCCCCCACTGTGACACCGATGTAGATTGAATATCTCTGTTAAAGCTGCGTAACGTCTTTCTAACGGTGTGATTCCACCAGAGATTGTGTGTGTGTGTCTGTGTGTGTCTGTGTGTGAGAACACAGGGACTTAAATGATAGAATGTTGCGCGGTGCTGGTTTACTCGACAGACTGTGTGTGTTTGTTTGTGTGTGTGTGTGTCGAGGAAAGCCTTCAGGGAAATTTCTGCTTAGATGCTCATCCTGGCTCCATATTGGCACCAGCACGAGCCTGCGTTCAAGTGCCAAAAACCATGTGCGTTTGTGTCAGGGCCCAGTTTGTGCTCATGCGTGACCATCGCCTGAGAGTTTAACACTAAACTGCCACTAAATTAAATGGCCTCTTTATATTATATCAATAAATAATTGAATAATTCAAATGTATTACCCATTTTACGCATTTATTTATTATTACCCATTTTCCGCATTTGGTTCCCACTCTGGCTTTTACTCTTACTGATTTTATTGCTTTTGTTGACTTTTTCTTCTCTCCCTCCAGCCCTCTCTTCCTCTCCCATTTTTTTCTTTCCCTCTTTTCCACCCTAAACGTTAAATCAATCGTGTCTTCATTAGTGGACACTCACTCACTCAGACACACACACACACACACACACACACACACACACACACACACACACACACCTTTTTGAGCTCTGAGGTGTCTTATCAGATTGTTGCAGCTAATGAGTTGCGTCATGTTTGTGTGTGTGAAGCTAGCTTGTCAACTGAGTCTGTGATTGACACCTGACGAATGTCACTGAGCCCAAGTCTCTCTCACTCGCTCTATCTCATGTCAGATAGTATTGGATGGATGAAGAATGAGAGAGAGAGAAAAAGAGTTGGACTCTCATGTCAAGACAGTTTAAGATACGGTGACTTGATTTAGAGGACATTTGTGGTTTAGTACGGTACCCTGCGTCACCACCTCATTGCTCCAGACCACCGCAAGGGGGAGTTAGAGCACTGATTGGGCTTTTCGGTCCCAAGGCGCTAATGTGTCTCTAACTGACAATGAATGGGCGACATAAACCTAAATAGAAACGGATAATTGTGCACGACTTCAGTATTACTTGCGAAAGTTGTTGTTACACTAAGGTTTTATTCTAAGAGAAACCTAGACTACAATTAGGATGTGGAAATGTTAGGATTATTTTGCTCTTACTGTAGCCTACTCCCGACCGGTCACGTTGTACAGCGCCTGAGTGGCGCAGTGGTCTAAGACACCGCATCGCAGTGCAGACTGTGTTGCTACAGATGCTGGTTCAATACGCGTGCCGGTCTCGACTGGGAGACCCATGAGATGAATGTAGGTTTTTGGTTTCTCTCCCTCTAAAAACAAAAACAAAATTATTCTAAATAACTAACTGGCTTTATTTACAAATTAGTAACAATGTCTCACCCCATGTTCAAGAATGGCCTTTTTTTTTAAACAAAACAATTTATTATTATTATTATTAATTTAGACTGATATAAAAGCACCTTGGATATTCTCACATATATATTATTAACCCTGTTATTAGCAGGACAATATATATTGGTCATATTAGTCATGGTTCCTGAGTGGCGCACAATGGGATTGCCTTGCAGTTCTCCAGCTGTATCCACTGAAATAGCGGTGGGCGTGCAAGGTTCAAGGCACGAGGGCAGGGGGCACGGGATGGGCCACAGAGCGGTTCACAGAAGACGGACCTAGTCCATGGGGAAGGGGGGGTGGACCCCCACCCCACTGGGTAGCACAGAGCAGCACTTTAAGGGGCATTGCACTAATAATGGCGCTGACTAGGGAAACATTCCTGCCATTCTCAGTGCCAGTCTGCACGTTCAAACTAAAACAATATAACTAATAATGATGTGAAAAATGCCCCTTAGATATGGGGGCAGATATTCAGGGGGCAGATATTATTAAATATTACATTTTATTTACCAGTAGTGATGGACAGCTGGTGGCATTTTGAAAACAGGTTTTCAAACACTTGTTGCTCGAATAGCAGCATAATCAAAGTGAGGACAATCGGCGATCTGCTGTATACTTATGGCCTATTGTAAGCTGAAAGTCACACCTTTCCAGTACTCCTCACCCCGCCCCAAACTCTGCCCTTAACACAGTTACCATTGTTTATCTATCATTTGTGTGTTGGAGTCACTTTTAATTCTTAATTGATCTACCTTTCCTATCATAGGCCGCTGTAATCGATGGGGGCTCAAGGGAGGTAACATTCTGCTCGTCTGATGCAGGTGCACATGGATCAGATTCAAACTTTGAAGACTGAGATCGAGTCATTGAAGGCAGACCAGCAGAAAGAGAAACATTATCTGAGGGCGGAGATACGGGCGACAGCTGATGCCTTGGTTCAGAGCGAGGAACGAGACGGAGTCACCATCCATTCCAGGCACACCTGTGAGCTCTGGAACTCCGCCTCCGACAGGCAGAGTCAACATACCTGGCGAGGTCATCGGTTCACCCTGACATTTCCATTCCTCTTCTGACTACAGAACTTAACCAAGGTTAATGTGACTTACCAGTGAACCTCCGGGTGTTCATCATTAATACTGTGTCTCAGAAGTTTCTGTCCATGACTGATGCAACCCGAAAAAGTATTAAAGACGGAGTTAATGAGTACTTGATGTCACTGAGAAAGTCTGGACTTGGCCTGCTCCCCCTTATGTAAGGAATTAGGCTCTTTCCCATGTTTACTACAGTATGTACTGGAGGCTATGTTTACTTGTCAGACTGCACAGTAGCCTATTAAACAAATGCAGGTGGCTTATATCTTCAAAATGCTTTATTATCCAAATGTTAAAGCATATACAGTACATTACTGTGTTTCTTCATCAGCGTCTTTATGCTTTCGTTAATAAAATAATGATACAAATTCTCTTTCAAAATGCAGATGTTTATTTAGTTATGGATCCATAATGAATTACTATGGGAATAAATATCACGGATTTACAGAAATATTGGAACAAAGTTGTCTAATGAAGGTAAGCAAATAGTTGCTTACTGGAAAATACTCTTTCAAACACACACAGACACATTGTACAGCGCCATTATGGCTATTAGCTGGACAATAGACTTGCCTAGATGGAGGGTAGGGGGAGAGTTCTATCATCGAATGTATTTCTTAGTTAGAATGACTGTATCACAACCGGCCTTGATTGGTTGCAATTTCAGTTTAATCCACCAGAAAAGACTAAACAACCTAACCTGGACACCATATACAGTATTATAATAGCCCATTATGGGCTATTAGCAGGACAATATACCTTTACCAACACCTCTCTGTATTTTGATACTTTGTGGATGGGGCCTTCCCGAATGGCACAGCGGTCCAAGACACTGCATCGCAGTGCAAAATGTGTTGCTACAGATGCAGGTTTGATACCCGTGCCGGCCAATAATAACGCCAATAATTATATTTTTTGATATACAGTAGGCCTACCATAGGCGACATGAGCCTCACTAGTGTTGAGTAATGTGCTGTTAAAAGTGGTGTAGGTCTTATTTATTTAAAGAGCATATTGAAGTTAGAAGCAATAGGATTTGAAGCCATAGCCTACCCGCTGTTGTCATCTATTTTAGCACCATTTCACGCTGCTCTGAGACAAGCATAGGGACTGGTCTTGATAAATCAATGAGATTTTTATTTTCACTGAATCTCCATTTGGGTATTGGTTAGACTACAATTATACATGTAGGGTGTGAAAATGTTATGCTCTTAGTACTGTAGCCTACTCCCGACCGTCACGTTGTACAGTGCCCTATTTTCCATTCCGTCCTAACAGAAACCCTGAGGGTTTTTAACTTCTTCGATATAGGGGGCGCTCTTTTAATTTTTGGATGAAAAACGAGATATTTTGTCACGAAAAGATGCTCGACTATGCATATAATTGACAGCTTTGGAAAGAAAACACTCTGATGTTTCCAAAACTGCAAAGATATTGTCTGTGAGTGCCACAGAACTGATTTTACAGGCGAAACCCAGATAAAAATCCAATCAGGAAGTGCCGCATTTTTTGAAACCGCATCATTCCAATGACTCCTTATATGGCTGTGGAGGAGCTAGGAGTCAGCTTACGTTTTCCACGTTTTCCCAAGGTGTCTGCAGCATTGTGACGTATTTGTAGGCATATCATTGGAAGATTGACCATAAGAGACTACATCTACCAGGTGGTCGCTTGGTGTCCTCCGTCGCAATTATTGCGTAATCTCCAGCTGCAGTATTTTTCCGTTTGCCTTTGATGAGAAACCGACTGCCAGGAATGATTTTTCATCGAATAGAATTGTGAAAAACACCTTGAGGATTGATTCTAAACAACGTTTGCCATGTTTCTGTCGATATTATGGAGCTAATTTGGAAAAAAGTTTGGCGTTGTGTTGACTGCATTTTGTTTTTTTTTTCTTAGCCAAACGTGATGAACAAAACGGAGCTATTTCTCTTACACAAATAATCTTTTTGGAAAAAATGAACATTTGCTATCTAACTGAGAGTCTCGTCATTGAAAACATCCGAAGTTCTTCAAAGGTAAATTATTTTATTTGAATGCTTTTCTTGTTTTTGTGAAAATGTTGCCTGCTGAATGCTAGGCTTAATGCTATGCTAGGCTATCAGTACTCTTACACAAATGCTTGTGTAGCTTTGGTTAAAGCATATTTTGAAAATCTGAGATGAGTGTTGTTAACAAAAGGCTAAGCTTGTGTTTCAATATATTCATTTCATTTCATTTGCGATTTTCATGAATAGGAAACGTTGCGTTATGGTAATGAGCTTGAGGCTATGATTACGCTCCCGGATACGGGATTGCTCGACGCTAGAGGTTAATTTTTCTTGGAATAGAAACACTGTTAACCTGTCTACGATACTGGTTCCCAATTGGGAATCAACCCTCCCACGTGCAGCTGGAACGGTGGCGCATGGAACGCAAAAATATTCTTAAAAATATTTAACCTCCACACATTAACAAGTCCAATAGCTCAAATGAAAGATAAACATCTTGTTCATTTAGCCAGCAAGTCAGATTTCTAAAATGTTTTACGGCGAAAACATAGCACATATATATGTAAAACCACCACCAGACACAGCTCATTTCAATAGCCAAAACATGCAATCAACAAACGCAGGATTAAAAAATAAATCGCTCACTAACCTTTTGAAAATCTTCATCAGATGACAGTAATATGACATATTACACAGTACATATTTTTTTTTTTCAATAATATGCCATTTATATCCATAAATGTCCATTTACAGTGAGTTCACCTTCAGAAATTACTCAAAAACGCCCGCAGGAAATCTATGTAGCGCGGCAAGATAACGTAAAATAGACATCATAAACTTTGACTAAATATACATGTTCTACATATAGTTAGAAAGATACACTGCTTCTTTATGCAACCGCTGTGTTAGATTTATTTTTAACGTTACAGAAATCGCACACTATTCCATATTGTGAGACAGCGCTCAGTTCCAAGCTACATTTCCACGTAATGTTGGAGTCAACAGAAACACAGATTTAAGCATAAATATTCCCTTACCTTCGATGGTCTTCGTTCAGAATGTTCTGGAAGGCTTCATACTTACCCAATACATCGTTTGGTTTCAAGTCTTGCGTCTTTGTATTAGCTACTGCTAATAACATCAGCTGAAATGCACCCAAAACGTCCTCTGGTCCGGATAAGTTGCGCATCAAAACTTCAAAATTACACATTATATGTCGACTAAACAGGTCAAACTAAGTGCAGAAGCAAGCTTTATGATGTTTTAGACGTGCAAAACAAACTTCAATTCAATCGCCCATCGTCTGCCCTTCTCTTCAGTGCTGGAAACAAAGGAATGACTGTGACCAATTCGCGCCCATACGCACAGCCTATTCTCTCGTGGCACGCACTAATTTCACTCCCATAGGGTCAATTCTCGCGCGATTTGAACGGTTTGAAGCTCTAATGAAAGAGGACATCTAGCGGAAGAGATAGAAAGTGTCCCCAGAATCATAGCTGGTTGGGAAGGGTGGGGGCATGACGTCAAAGTTGCTCCAACTTTCATGGCCACAGAAACTAGTTTGGAAGAATGCCTGCCCTGTGAGTTCTGCTATACTTACAGACATAATTCCAACGGTTTTAGAATCTTTAGAGTGTTTTCTATCCAATAATAATTTTTATTTGCATATATTAACAATTTTTGAAAGATTTTTTTTCCAGTTTACTAGGGGTACCCAATCTCTCCAAAGGGGGCGTATGTCTGCCATATCCTCAACAGGTTTTTAATATTAATCAAATGAATATGTTCTTTAACAAAAAGGTATTGAAATTCTTTAGGACAGCCACTATTGAAGGCTATCAAATGCTTCTCATAGATGCCCTCTGGTAGTCAAACTAGCACTAACTAGCTTTAATGGTTACATTGAGTGACACTTAAATAATAACGTGCCACAGAAGCACCATGCAAGCTGTGCTGCAGTACGCTCCAACTTTTAAAGCACCGACCACTGTAGATCGATAGTTAGATACACTGTCTGTCTCTCAAGTTATTGTTGTTTTTAGCTGTTTTCTTTTCATATTGTTCATTTGTTCTCATCAAACTGTAGCACATTCACATGCTTCTGAACACAGATACATTTGGAATTCAAATTTTATGGAACATAAAAAAAATATTGTGCTCAGGAACTGATATGCATAAAGCAGAGAGTTTGTGTGTGCGAGAGCAACAAGATCTCATAGTTTACTTTTGAAATTTGAGAGGAAGAGAACTTCCCAGGATGAGTGACGGATCCACCAGGGATAGTTCCATGTCTCTCTGATGTCTGATTACTCTTCTTCAGGCGGGGGAGGGACAGGGTTAAAGAGAGGGCGGGACAGGGGTAAAGAGAGGGCGGGACAGGGGTAAAGAGAGGGTGGGACGGGGGTAAAGAGAGGGAGGGACGGGGGTAAAGAGAGGCAGGGACGGGGGTAAAGAGAGGGTGGGACGGAGGTAAAGAGAGGGAGGGACGGGGGTAAAGAGAGGGAGGGACGGGGGTAAAGAGAGGGAGGGACGGGGGTAAAGAGAGGGAGGGACAGGGGTAAAGAGAGGGAGGGACGGGGGTAAAGAGAGGGTGGGACGGGGGTAAAGAGAGGGTGGGACGGAGGTAAAGAGAGGGAGGGACGGGGGTAAAGAGAGGGAGGGACGTGGGTAAAGAGAGGGAGGGACGGGGGTAAAGAGAGGGAGGGACAGGGGTAAAGAGAGGGAGGGACGGGGGTAAAGAGAGGGAGGGACGGGGGTAAAGAGAGGGTGGGACGGGGGTAAAGCGAGGGAGGGACAGGGGTAAAGAACAGAGCAGTGTAATAGGGTTAGGGTGGTTGACTTAAAGGAGAGGCAACATAAATCCTACTCAGCTTCTCAGTGTGTAAATCTGCCTTCATCTCTCCCATGGCCCCACCAGGTTAAATGAAATGACCACTGCAGAACATCATTCATTACTTCGACCGTAACCTCCACAGCCGGTGGATCAATGATCTGACCTCATAAAGACACACTGGTATGAGGAGTTGGGAGAAGAGGAGTGGTTAGCGGGAGGAATAGGTGAGGAAAGGAGGAATGAAAGGGAATGAGGGGAGGGGAGAAGAGGGGGTGAATGGAGGAGGTGAGGAGAAAGAAAGGATGTGAAAAGAAGGGAGAACATGACAGGAGTTGAGGAGAGTAGGAGAGAGCAGGAGAAAGGCCAAGGAGTTTGTGTGTGTTGTGTTGTGTTGTGTTGTGAGTGAGTGAGTGAGTGAGTGAGTGAGTGAGTGAGTGAGTGAGTGAGTGAGTGAGTGAGTGAGCGAGTGAGCGAGCGAGCGAACGAACACTGGTCACGCTCCAGCAGTCAATCATATCATCTGATCAGAGACGCCCTGCCGACAAAACACTGCACTCTGTGTCTCTTCTCGTCACACAAACACTGTGCTCCTTTGTTTGAAGCAGAAACATCTGCACTCTCTCACTCAATATCAACATCTGTGGCCTACTTAAAAACCTAACTCCAAACAGTCTGAAACTACACACACACACACTTACCGACAGACAGACATAGACAAGATTAAACTAGACTGGACTGGACAGTGTTATGGGTTTATGAGATACAAGATAAGGGCCATGATGAGATAAATGGCTGTCTGTATGTGTGCGTGTGCATGAACATTTTGTCTGGCTGTCTTGTTACTTCATTACGACACCTGACAGATAGGCCAGACGGTTACACACACACACAACCTACCTAAGAATGTATCTCACGTTTCTTATCTTTTCAAACTAATCTCTCTGATTCTGGTCCACCCACATTTACCCCCCCCCCCCCCCCTGCCTTCAGCCTGTCAATCAGATGGGTGACCAATATTAACGGGACACTGCCCTTGGGCCTGTTCTCTTTACACACACACACACACACACACACACAGCTCTTATACAGAACAGAAAACACAGACAAACTCTACATTAACACCTCTCATCCCTTCTCTCATCCCCCCCCATTCTCTCCTTCACCTCTTCATCTCATCTCACGAAGGGGGCCTTCAGTTTCCTCTCTGTTCTTTTCTTCTCCTCTCCTCTCCTTTCTCTGTCCTTTCCACCACTGGAAGTGAAAGAGAATTAGCCCAGTATTTGACTGGAATTTAGGTGCTTTCTTTTGCCTTTGTGGTGAGGGTTTGAAATGTGTGTGTGTGTGGTGGGTCAGCCGTAGGGTCAGATGACCAGATGGAATGTGGCCTGCCCAGCTGTGAACGCGCTCAGTCAGCGGTAGAGTAAAGGGGCAATGAGACTGCAGGAGTGTGTGTGTGTGTCAGGCCCACGTGTTGAACATCAGTGCCGTGTCGATGTGCCACAAAGAGGGAGGGTAAAGGTCACAGTGCACTGCATGGTGGGATGACAGCAGGAGGCTGATAGTGGATTTAACGGTCACCACACACACACTCAATGATCTGCTGGTAGTATGCTTCTTATCGTCTGCTGTTCTGCCTTCACCTAGCGTCTGACTAACACTCCTGTCACCCCCGTCCTCCTCCCTGACCTCCATCTTTTCCTCCACACTTCTTTCCAAACTCACCGTTCTCGTGCTCTACTCTGCAGTCAGCCATACTCTCCCCCTGACAGTTGATGCGTGTTCTACTGTATTTCTATGTAAATAATAATAACAGTGAACTGTACTACATGCAAAACGACCTGTTAACTTGCTTTCAGAAACAGGTGAGGTTTGTGGTTGTGTGGTTTACAGTTATATTTGCATGTAGTCAGATTCTGCAGTTCAGGATCATCATGAACCGATCACTTCATTGAATCTGACCGGTAAAGTACTACTGCTGACCAAACCAATCAGAGGATACAGTAACAGTGACCCGTACAGAACAAATAGAATGAGTGTGTGTGTACATACAGTGCCTTCAGAAAGTATTCACACCCCTTGACTTATTCTACATTTTGTTGTTACAGCCTGAATTCAAAATGGATTAAATACAGTGCCTTGCGAAAGTATTCGGCCCCTTTGAACTTTGCAACCTTTTGCCACATTTCAGGCTTCAAACATAAAGATATAAAACTGTATTTTTTTGTGAAGAATCAACAACAAGTGGGACACAATCATGAAGTGGAACGACATTTATTGGATATTTCAAGCTTTTTTAACAAATCAAAAACTGAAAAATTGGGCGTGCAAAATTATTCAGCCCCCTTAAGTTAATACTTTGTAGCGCCACCTTTTGCTGCGATTACAGCTGTAAGTTGCTTGGGGTATGTCTCTATCAGTTTTGCACATCGAGAGACTGAAATTTTTTCCCATTCCTCCTTGCAAAACAGCTCGAGCTCAGTGAGGTTGGATGGAGAGCATTTGTGAACAGCAGTTTTCAGTTCTTTCCACAGATTCTCGATTGGATTCAGGTCTGGACTTTAACTTGGCCATTCTAACACCTGGATATGTTTATTTTTGAACCATTCCATTGTAGATTTTGCTTTATGTTTTGGATCATTGTCTTGTTGGAAGACAAATCTCCGTCCCAGTCTCAGGTCTTTTGCAGACTCCATCAGGTTTTCTTCCAGAATGGTCCTGTATTTGGCTCCATCCATCTTCCCATCAATTTTAACCATCTTCCCTGTCCCTGCTGAAGAAAAGCAGGCCCAAACCATGATGCTGCCACCACCATGTTTGACAGTGGGGATGGTGTGTTCAGCTGTGTTGCTTTTACGCCAAACATAACGTTTTGCATTGTTGCCAAAAAGTTCAATTTTGGTTTCATCTGACCAGAGCACCTTCTTCCACATGTTTGGTGTGTCTCCCAGGTGGCTTGTGGCAAACTTTAAACAACACTTTTTATGGATATCTTTAAGAAATGGCTTTCTTCTTGCCACTCTTCCATAAAGGCCAGATTTGTGCAATATACGACTGATTGTTGTCCTATGGACAGAGTCTCCCACCTCAGCTGTAGATCTCTGCAGTTCATCCAGAGTGATCATGGGCCTCTTGGCTGCATCTCTGATCAGTCTTCTCCTTGTATGAGCTGAAAGTTTAGAGGGACGGCCAGGTCTTGGTAGATTTGCAGTGGTCTGATACTCCTTCCATTTCAATATTATCGCTTGCACAGTGCTCCTTGGGATGTTTAAAGCTTGGGAAATCCTTTTGTATCCAAATCCGGCTTTAAACTTCTTCACAACAGTATCTCGGACCTGCCTGGTGCGTTCCTTGTTCTTCATGATGCTCTCTGCGCTTATAACGGACCTCTGAGACTATCAGAGTGCAGGTGCATTTATACGGAGACTTGATTACACACAGGTGGATTGTATTTATCATCATTAGTCATTTAGGTCAACATTGGATCATTCAGAGATCCTCACTGAACTTCTGGAGAGAGTTTGCTGCACTGAAAGTAAAGGGGCTGAATAATTTTGCACGCCCAATTTTTCAGTTTTTGATTTGTTAAAAAAGTTTGAAATATCCAATAAATGTCGTTCCACTTCATGATTGTGTCCCACTTGTTGTTGATTCTTCACAAAAAAATACAGTTTTATATCTTTATGTTTGAAGCCTGAAATGTGGCAAAAGGTCGCAAAGTTCAAGGGGGCCGAATACTTTCGCAAGGCACTGTATATGTTTTCTCTCACCCATCTACGCACAATAGCCCACAATGACAGTTAAAGCAGGTTTTTTAGAAATATTTGCATATGTATTGAAAATTAAATACAGAAATATCAAATTGACCTAAGTATTCACTTATGTGATTCTAAAACATGTTAGAATCACCTTTGGCAGCGATTACAGCTGTGAGTCTTTCTGGGTAAGTCTCTAAGAGCTTTGCAAACCTGGATTGTACAATATTTCTTATTTTTTTTTATTTTTTATAATACTTCAAGTTCTGTAAAGTTGGTCGTTGATCATTCAAGCCGATTTAAGTAAAAACTGTGACTAGGCCACTCCTGAACATTCAATGGCATCTTGGTAAGCTACTCCAGTGTACAGTATATTTGGCCTTGTGTTTTAGGCTATTGTCCTGCTGGAAGATTAATTCATCTCCCAGTGTCTGGTGGAAAGCACACTGACCAGGTTTTCTTCTAGTGTTCTGCCTGTGCTTAGCTCCATTCCATTTATTTTTTATCCTGAAAAGCTCCCCCGTCCTTAACGATTACAAGCATACCCATAACATGATGCACCACTATGCTTGAAAATATGGAAAGCGATACTCAATAATATGTTGGATTGCTTTGCCACATTTTTTGTATTATTACTTTAGTGCCTTGTTGCAAACATGATGCAGGTTTTAGAATATTTTTATTCTGTACAGGCTTCCTTCTTTTCACTCTGTCCATTAGGTTAGTATTTTGGAGTAACTACAATGTGGTTGATCCATCCTCAGTTTTCTACTATCACAGCCATTAAACTCTGCAACTGTAACTGTTTTAATGTCCATTGGCTTCTCACTGAAATCCCAGAGCGCTTTTCTTCCTCCCTGGCAACTGAGTTAGGAAGGATGCCTGTATCTTTGTAGTGACTGGGTGTATTGATACACCATCCAAAGTATATTGAATATCTTCAACATGCTCAAAGGGATATTCGAGGTCTGCTTTTTTTTACCCATCTACCAATAGGTGCCCTTCTTTGTGAGGTATTGGAGAACCTCAACGGTCTTTGTGGTTGAATCTGTGTTTGAAATTCACTGCTCGTCTGAGGGACCTTACAATTATCTGTATGTGTGGGGTACAGAGATGGGGTGGTCATTGAAAAATCATGTTAAACACTATTATTACACACAGAGTGAGTCCATGCAACTTATGTGACTCGTTAAGCATATTTTCACTCCTGAACTTATATAGGCTTGCCATAACAAAAGGGTTGAATACTTATTGACATTTCAGCTTTTCATTTTTAGTTAATTTGTAAAACATTCTGTGTGT
>NC_048589.1:11079531-11109531 GCF_013265735.2 Oncorhynchus mykiss | reverse complement strand
GTACGTAACAATAACGAGGCTATATACAGGAGGTACCGGTACCGAGTCAATGTGCGAGGGTTCGTCCAGGTCATTTGTAAAGTGACTGCATAGATAATCAACCGCGAGTAGCAGCAGTGTAAAAACAAAAACATTTGATTAGTTTAGTTGTTCAACTGTCTTATGGCTTGGGGGTAGAAGCTGTTAAGGAGCGTTTTGGTCCTAGACTTGGCGCTCCGGAACTGCTTGCCGTGCGGTAGCAGAGGGAACAGTCTATGACTTGGGTGACTGGAGTCTTCCTCTGATACTGCCTAGGATATAGGTCCTGGATGTCAGGAAGCTTGGCCCCAGTGATGTACTGGGCTGTACGCCACTACCCTCTGTAGCGCCTTACGGTCAGATGCCGAGCAGTTTCCATATCAGGCGGTGATGCAACCGGTCAAGATGCACTCGATGGTGCAGCTGTAGAACTTTTTGAGGATCTGGGGACCCATGCCAAATCTTTTCAGTCTCCTGAGGGGGAAAAGGTGTTGTCGTGCCCTCTTCCATGATAGTTTGTTGGTGATGTGGACACCAAGGAACTTAACTCTCGTCACGCTCCACTACAGCCCCGTCGATGTTAATGGAGGCCTGTTCGTCCCTCCTTTTTCCTGTAGTCCACTATCATCTCCTTTGTCTTGCTCACATTGAGGGAGAGGTCGTTGTCCTGGCACCACACTGCCAGGCCTCTGACATTCTCCCAAGAGGCTGTCTCATCGTTGGTGGTGATCAGGCCTACCACTGTTGTGTTGTCAGCAAACTTACTGATGGTGTTGGAGTCGTGCTTAGCCACACAGTCGGGGGTCCCAGGGTCCTTAGCTTAGTGATGAGCTTTGAGGGTACTATGGTGTTGAACGCTGAGCTGTAGTCGGTGGCTGGTACAGTGGGTGGTACAGTGGGTGGTACAGTGGGTGGTACAGTAGCTGGTACAGTGGCCGGTACAGTAGCTGGTACCGTGATACAAGATGGCGCCGATAGAGATGGCAGCTTCTCTTGTAGTCCTTTGGAAACTGTGCAGTATTTAGTTTTTTTATGTTTTATTTATTACATTGTTAGCCCAGAAAACATTAAGTGTTATTACATACAACCGGGCAGAACTATTGGACATCAGAGACACATCAACTTACCAGCACAACCAGCACTACGACCAGGAATACGACTTTCCCAAGCGGATCCTTTATCTGCACCTCTCAGGGCATTTGAACTGATTCCAGAAGCCAACCCAAAACAACGCCACCGGAGGAGAGGGTGCCGTAGTGGTCTTCTGGTGAGGCTTTTGTAGCTGGTACAGGGGCTGGTACAGGGGCTGGTACAGTGGGTGGTTAGGGGCTGGTACAGTGGTACAGTGGGTGGTACAGGAGCTGGTACAGTGGGTGGTACAGGGGCTGGTACAGGAGCTGGTACAGTGGGTGGTACAGTGGGTGGTACAGTAGCTGGTACAGGGGCTGGTACAGTGGGTGGTACAGGGGTTGGTACAGTAGCTGGTACAGGGGCTGGTACAGTAGCTGGTACAGTAGCTGGTACAAGGGCTGGTACAGTAGCTGGTACAGTAGCTGGTACAGTGGGTGGTACAGGGGCTGGTACAGGGGCTGGTACAGGGGCTGGTACAGGGGCTGGTACAGTAGTTGGTACAGTAGCTGGTACAGGGGCTGGTACAGTAGCTGGTACAGGGGCTGGTACAGTAGCTGGTACAGGGGCTGGTACAGTAGCTGGTACAGGGGCTGGTACAGTGGGTGGTACAGGGGCTGGTACAGTGGGTGTTACAGGGGCTGGTACAGGGGCTGGTACAGTGGGTGGTACAGGGGCTGGTACAGTGGGTGGTACAGGGGCTGGTACAGTAGCTGGTACAGTGGGTGTTGCAGGGGCTGGTACAGTAGCTGGTACAGGGGCTGGTACAGTGGGTGGTACAGTAGCTGGTACAGTGGGTGGTACAGGGGCTGGTACAGTGGGTGGTACAGGGGCTGGTACAGTGGGTGGTACAGGGGCTGGTACAGTGGGTGGTACAGTAGATGGTACAGGGGCTGGTACAGTAGATGGTACAGGGGCTGGTACAGTAGATGGTACAGGGGCTGGTACAGTAGCTGGTACAGGGGCTGGTACAGTGAGTGGTACAGGGGCTGGTACAGTGAGTGGTACAGGGGCTGGTACAGTTGGTGGTACAGGGGCTGGTACAGTGGGTGGTACAGTGGGTGTTGCAGGGGCTGGTACAGTAGCTGGTACAGGGGCTGGTACAGTTGGTGGTACAGGGGCTGGTACAGTGAGTGGTACAGGGGCTGGTACAGTGGGTGGTACAGGGGCTGGTACAGTGGGTGGTACAGTAGATGGTACAGGGGCTGGTACAGTAGATGGTACAGGGGCTGGTACAGTAGCTGGTACAGGGACTGGTACAGTTGGTGGTACAGGGGCTGGTACAGTTGGCGGTACAGGGGCTGTGATAATTCACTGGTTTGTTATTTTCCTCTCATCCACAGCTACTCATGAGAGAGAGATGGGGGAGGCCATGGGGAGAGGCCAGGGAAGAGCTGTGCGATATGCGTGGGCTAAGGGATGGTGATATAGGGGGGAAAGAAGGATAGATGAAGGGGAGAGGGGATGGGATGGTGAGAGAGGGAAGATGAGATGAAGGTTGGGACAGTATTCATCTGTCTCCCCTGAGCCCCACGGTAATAACCATCTGTTACAGTGTTGGTGTGTGTATCTCTGTCGTCGTCTCTTCATCTCGTACCTTCTCCCAGGCTGTTCTGCTTAACACACACACACCACACACACACACACACACCAAACACACGGTGAGTGCTAAACAGCCCTCTAGAACCTGCGTGTCTGAGAGTGAGGAGAAGCAACTCTAGGTGTGACAGTGACATGACTTGTCCGGAACACTCCTTCTATCACTTCACACTCATCCTCCCTCTCCCTCTCCCTCTCTCTCTCTCTCTCTCTCTCTCTCTCTCTCTCTCTCTCTCTCTCTCTCTCTCTCTCTCTCTCTCTCGCTCTCTCTCTCGCTCGCTCTCTCGTCCTTTTTCTTAATGCGTGGCGGAATATTTCCTGAGACATGGAAGAGACCGACTTTTTGTGTGTTTGAGAGAGAAATATGTGTGTACAGCCTTTCTTTTAGCCTTGTCTGACCTCCAGTCCCTGTTTTCTTCTTGCCAGCCTAAACCAGTCATGTCGAGAGGACCTCCAGACAGGCCCAGCTCAGACCTCTCTCTCCCCAGCGTAGTGCAGCTGATCCTGGGCTTGTCCCTGGCCCAGGCCTGCCTGTCTGCCTGCCAATCCTGGCTCTCCCTGCATGGATCTGTGTGTGTATGAGCTAATCTGCATGGTGACACGGTCTCATCTGTAAAAGGGATTACCGTTTAAGGGATATTACTCCGCCTCTCCCACTGCTGCAGCTACTGTGGAGATTTACGCTCTCTCTTGTTCCCTTGCTCTCGCTCGCTCACTCTCGTTCTCTGTCTAGGTGTATCTCTTCCACTTCTTTATCTCTCTTTCACTCTCTCTCTCTCTCCCTCTCTCTGTTTATGTGTATCTCTTTTCCTCATCTCTTTCTCTCACCTCTCGCTCTCTTTCCGCCTCTCTAGCTATCTCTTTCTTCAGCTCTCCCTCTCTCCGGGTACATCTCTCCCTCGCTCTCTGAGGGGAATCAGAGGTTCGTTGTCAGTAATGACTTTTATAACATTACAACATTAATTAAAACATTGCTTTGTGACTGATAAGAAACATAATGAGAACATGTGGGGCCCAAAGCAAATCTGTCTGTGGTTTGAGTTCTCACTACTGAGACAGCATGGAGCCATTGTCATAGACATACTGTGGTTATGTCCCAAATTGCACCCTGTAGGGAATAGGATGCCATTTGGGTCAAAGAGTATCGTCCCATAAAATGTTAATTAACTTGAGTCGATTAAGTGAATTAACATAATGCAAAAATCCCCATCACAATCCTGTTTGAGCTAGAGATATGGGCTGCGTCTCAATCGGCCATAAATCCGCCCGTCGGCCTTTTGCGGTGGAAAGTGGCAGAGCTGCAGCGCTGTTTGTCAAACCAGAAGACATCCCGATGAATCTGTCTGTAGCGTCCGAACGGTTTGGCCTACAAAATAATATGACCCCTCTATGGAAAGATGAGACTCTCACAAACACAACGGTGTTCTCTTGTTTTGGATGTCACTGGACTCGTCTGAAGGTAACCCAGTACCAGTGAGAAAAAAAAATGAAATTATGGATATACTTTTGTGCAAACAAAAAACAAGTGTTAAATATGTGTCAAATGTTTTTTTTTATCGATATACAGTGGGGCAAAAAAAGTATTTAGTCAGCCACCAATTGTGCAAGTTCTCCCACTTAAACAGATGAGAGGCCTGTAGTTTTCATCATAGGTACACTTCAACTATGACAGACAAAATGAGAAAGAAAAATCCAGAAAATCACATTGTAGGATTTTTTTATGAATTTATTTGCAAATTATGGTGGAAAATAAGTATTTGGTCAATAACAAAAGTTATCAAGGCAAATGGGGGCTACTTGGAATAATCTCAAATCTAAAATATATTTTGATTTGTTTAACACTTGTTTGGTTAGTACATGATTCCATATGTGTTATTTCATAGTTTTGTTATCACTATTATTCTTAGTAGAACCCACCTCCCAACAGTGTAGACTTCTCGAGGTTTTAAGTTATTGCCTAAAGAATGATCACCAGTGATCAGTAGTTAATAGATATGCTCACTTTCAAACTTAATTATTTCACCATTCAAATTTACCTCAAGGATTTTTTTCGGGGGTTGAGAAATGAATACTCTTTCAGGACATGTCAGTGAAACAGCTGTGACTATGAATCCCCATGAGTCCCTCCTGGAGAGAGAGACAGGTGTTTGTTCAGACAAATGTATCTCCTCTTCCTCCTTTCCACCTGTATCTTCCCAGGGTGTACCTCTTTAATTCAGCGGGCCCACTCTCATTTATGCCTAACGAGGAGACTAACGAGCTTACACCTCTAAAACGCCCCCCCCACTCCCACCCTTCCTCTCTTTCCCTTCTTCATTTACTCTGTTACCTTCACGCTTGTTTAAGCTAAAATGGTGGCTGCATCCCCTCGTGTCCCAGGGAGCTGCTTGTTGTGTGTGTGTGTGTGTGTGTGTGTGTGTATGTGTGTGTGTGTGTGTGTGTTGGCTGTCCCGAAGTAAGATTTAATCTCTCCATTTCACACACGCACGCACCAACACACGTACGCACGCACCAACACACACCTCTTGTCTCACTTAGTATTCAACAGCAGCTCCTGCCCTCTCCTCTCTGTCATTTAAATTCCAATCTCTTGTCACTGCAAACTCTATCAGACTGTAGCAGGGGATGGTAAATCTGAGAGCAGCGCTAAGAGAGTTATAGGGAGTTATAGTATAATACACACTAACACACACACACACATCTCATAGAGAGTTATAGATATGAAGGGAGAAAGTTGCTTACCCTGAAGCCATTAATTTCAGTGAAGTGACAGTTGGACTCGTCTCTCCCACACAGGGCCAAAGTGTAACAGAGTGATTTCCGACCCTGCCTGTCTATTTTAAAAGTAATTTATACTGAAGGACTCTACAGTAAGAATATAGCTATATTTGCCCTGTGGAAAGTAGAGAGATGGAGAGAGAAAGTGAAAGAGGGACAGATGGGGAGTGACTACTCACTACTCCATCTCTGTCTGTCTTTCTTTTTTCTTCTCTCTTAGCCTATAGTATCTCTGTCTTTCTTTCTTCTCTCTTAGCCTATAATATCTCTGTCTGTCTTTCTCCTTTCTTCTCTCTTAGCCTATAGTATCTCTGTCTTTCTTTATTTTTTCTTCTCTCTTAGCCTATAGTATCTCTGTCTTTTTTTCTTCTCTCTTGGCCTATAATATCAAATCAAATCAAATCAAATTTATTTATATAGCCCTTCGTACATCAGCTGATATCTCAAAGTGCTGTACAGAAACCCAGCCTAAAACCCCAAACAGCAAGCAATGCAGGTGTAGAAGCACGGTGGCTAGGAAAAACTCCCTAGAAAGGCCAAAACCTAGGAAGAAACCTAGAGAGGAACCAGGCTATGTGGGGTGGCCAGTCCTCTTCTGGCTGTGCCGGGTGGAGATTATAACAGAACATGGTCAAGATGTTCAAATGTTCATAAATGACCAGCATGGTTGAATAATAATAAGGCAGAACAGTTGAAACTGGAGCAGCAGCACAGTCAGGTGGACTGGGGACAGCAAGGAGGAGTCATGTCAGGTATTCCTGGGGCATAGTCCTAGGGCTCAGGTCAGTTGAAACTGGAGCAGCAGCACAGGCAGGTGGACTGGGGACAGCAAGGAGTCATCATGTCAGGTATTCCTGGGGCATGGTCCTAGGGCTCAGGTCCTCCGAGAGAGAGAAAGAAAGAGATATATATGTCTTTCTTTCTTCTCTCTTGGCCTATAGTATCTCTGTCTTCTATACCTCTCTCTCTTTCTATCTTACACCTTCTCAATCTCTCCCCATCTCTCTCACAGATTGTACGTTTTAATGCCAAGCTCTGTCATGTTATGGACTTATTTTGTTTCTTTAAAAGTTAGTATTTCCGTCAACACAGCCGTTTCTGAACCAGCTCTCTATTTAATCCCTGACATCTGGGGTGTTGTGTGCGTGTGTGCGTGTGTGTATGTGTGTGTGTGTGTGTGTGTGTGTGTTCTTTCACTCAGTCAGAACTAGTTCCTATTGGCTTGCACGCACACACACACACAAACACACATGCACACAGGGTTCCTGCAGAGGAGATCACTCCTGAACTGACCTTCCTCACGGTGTGTGTCAGCGCAGGTGTTTGTTTGTGCGTGTGTGTGATGTGATTTCTACAGTGATCCGTTCCTACCAGGCGTGAGCCAGACGTACCTCCGTCTCACCAGACCAGAGAGACAGGTGGGAGAGAGAGCCGGAGATATCCCCGTTGATCTCTCTGATGTCTCCACGTAGGCTGTTTGACCCAGTTGCTCTGGTCCTAAATAAGGCTGTGGTTTGGGGATGTGTGTGGACTGTGTGTTTATTCTAACATGGAGGACAGTAACCATCTACAGGTGGCTGGAGTGTAAACCCAGAAGAGAAAAACTACTGCCCATTCTCTTACATCTAGTGGCAGATGGTCAATATGGCAAAGAGAGAGTGTGTGTGTGTGTGTGTGTGTGCGTGTGTTGATTTGGGATGCATGGATCGTTCACCAGCCAGGACTGCAGATGTTTTATGTACTGCCTGACTGGCTCTGCCCAGAGACAAAGGGAGGGAGACTGAATGAGAGGAAGTGGGTGAACGAGAGACAGAGAATGACAGACATAGCGAGAGACTGAATTAGAGGACGAGTGGAGAGGAAAGTCTGAGAAGCATTCCATACCTGCACACTAGCTTAGTGCCCATACCATTGTTTGTAAAAAAAATAAAAATCCTCCCTCCTTCCCTATTTCCCTCCCTCCTTCCCTCTGCCGTAGTCGTTTAACGTTGCCTAATAAGGTGAAACTTTCTGTTTGGATTATAACAGACCTTCACCAACAGGCAGACTGACATTGAACAGAACGTGTGTGTGTGTGTGTGTGTGTGTGTGTGTGTGTGTGTGTGTGTGTGTGTGTGTGTGTGTGTGTGTGTGTGTGTGTGTGTGTGTGTGTGTGTGTGTGTGTGTGTGTGTGTGTGTGTGTGTGTGTGTGTGTGTAAAAGAACAAAAACCACACACTCCATCCTCTCTGTCTTTGTGTGCTGAGGCATCAAAATGGATGACAGACAGACCGACAAGGGACCGAGAATAGAAATGGTACCAGGCCCGAAGCCTAATGTCTCACTAAAGGTTACATTGTGTCACGTATGGATTACTGTACTGAGGCTCCACTGGCAGGCTGAGGACGGGCTTTGGTTAAAGATGAGGATGGGAGCAGCGCAGAAGTGGACGCTCAGTTCTTGTAATTTGCAATCAGAGGAAAACTCTACGAGTCACAGTGGAGAAGGTCTGCGGTATTCCACTGCTAGGAGGGAGAGCGGGAGAGAGCTGAGAGAAGGATGGAGGGAATGGGAAGGAAAAGGGATGGAGAGAGACGGGGGTGGAGTCCAACTCCCAGCTCTGTCGTGTAGAGCATGATGGGGGCCCCGGGTTTGTTTGTACACTCCTCTTCTTCTCCTCTCATCTTCATTTTCCCCTCTTCTGCTTTTCACCTCTCAGGTTTTGAGTGGAAGATAGACGAGACCAGGTCCCAGAAAGAGAGAGAGATGTGTGAACACAGAGGTAGATAGAGAACGGGAGAGAGTGTGAGAGAGAGAGGGGGGGGGGGTCTTCTGTGGCATAGTGAGTTATGGGTGTTTCTGTGATTGACAGCACTACAGAGGTTGTAATAAAGCTCAGCCCCAGGAAAGTGTGTGTGTGTGTGTGTGTGTGTGTGTGTGTGTTTTATTTGTCGCCTCTTGTCTACTTTGACAGGTTTTGACAGATATCTGGTTATTGACCAAATATCGCTCTCTCGTATGCACACACTCCTACCCAAGATTGTTGTCCATCGGTTTAGCTCGACTGTGTGTGCGTGTGCCTTAAACCGTAAGACATTTTGGTATGGCATTGAATATCGGGGTCAACGTGCCAATGTGGCCTGGTCCATTAGTACGACAGCGCTACAACCGGTCAATGTGTCTATGTAGCTGTTATGAGTAAGCTAGCTAGTGAGCACTAGATGACAAACTGGGGGATTGATAAAGGACTCCTTTTCCCATGACACCTCATGTCACTCCTCTGCTTTTATCAGTGAACCACATCAGAATCATTGAGACTCGTGTAGTTTTCTAGCTGGTTTCGTTGTCAGAGAGCCCGATCATTGAGATGAATATTGATACTGATATTTTTTTATATATGCCTGAGGAGGAGCTATAGGCCTGTTTAGAGAATAGACACGTGTACACACACACACACACACACACACACACACACACACACACACACACATCCACACCCAGTGCTTTGACTGTTGTTTTTGCACTGATTGCTTTCTCAGTCACAGATCAACACAATAGAGGTGTTGATTGTGTTTTGAGTTTCTCTATTTCTCTTCATCTCTCCACCTTTTCAAATGTGTTTTCTCTCAGTCTGGTCTCCCCCTTTTCAAATGTCTTTTCTCTCAGTCTGGTCTCCCCCCTTTTCAAATGTATTTTCTATGTCTGGTCTCCCCACCTTTTCAAGTCTATTTTCTCTATGTCTGGTCTCCCCACCTTTTCAAGTCTATTTTCTCTATGTCTGGTCTCCCCATCTTTTCAAGTCTATTTTCTCTATGTCTGGTCTCCCCACCTTTTCAAGTCTATTTTCTCTATGTCTGGTCTCCCCCCTTTTCAAATGTCTTTTCTCTCAGTCTGGTCTCCCCCCTTTTCAAATGTATTTTCTATGTCTGGTCTCCCCCCTTTTCAAATGTATTTCTATGTCTGGTCTCCCCATCTTTTCAAGTCTATTTTCTCTCAGTCTGGTCTCCCCACCTTTTCAAGTCTATTTTCTCTATGTCTGGTCTCCCCATCTTTTCAAGTCTATTTTCTCTATGTCTGGTCTCCCCACCTTTTCAAGTCTATTTTCTCTATGTCTGGTCTCCCCCCTTTTCAAATGTATTTTCTATGTCTGGTCTCCCCCCTTTTCAAATGTATTTTCTATGTCTGGTCTCCCCCCTTTTCAAATGTATTTTCTCTCAGTCTGGTCTCCCCACTTTTTCAAATGTGTTTTCTCTCAGTCTGGTCTCCCCACCTTTTCAAATGTGTTTTCTCTCAGTCTGGTCTCCCCCCTTTTCAAATGTGTTTTCTATGTCTGGTCTCCCCACCTTTTCAAATGTATTTTCTATGTCTGGTCTCCCCCTTTTCAAATGTATTTTCTATGTCTGGTCTCCCCCTTTTCAAATGTATTTTCTATGTCTGGTCTCCCCACCTTTTCAAGTCTATTTTCTCTATGTCTGGTCTCTCCACCTTTTCAAGTCTATTTTCTCTCAATCTGGTCTCTCCACCTTTTCAAGTCTATTTTCTCTCAGTCTGGTCTCCCCCCTTTTCAAATGTGTTTTCTCTCAGTCTGGTCTCCCCACCTTTTCAAATGTGTTTTCTCTCAGTCTGGTCTCCCACCTTTTCAAATGTATTTTCTCTCAGTCTGGTCTCCCCCTTTTCAAATGTGTTTTCTCTCAGTCTGGTCTCCCCCCTTTTCAAATGTATTTTCTCTCAGTCTGGTCTCCCCCCTTTTCAAATGTGTTTTCTCTCAGTCTGGTCTCCCACCTTTTCAAATGTGTTTTCTCTCAGTCTGGTCTCCCACCTTTTCAAATGTGTTTTCTCTCAGTCTGGTCTCCCCCCTTTTCAAATGTCTTTTCTCTCAGTCTGGTCTCCCACCTTTTCAAATGTGTTTTCTCTCAGTCTGGTCTCCCCCCTTTTCAAATGTATTTTCTCTCAGTCTGGTCTCCCCCCTTTTCAACTGTATTTTCTCTATGTCTGGTCTCCCACCTTTTCAAATGTGTTTTCTCTCAGTCTGGTCTCCCACCTTTTCAAATGTGTTTTCTCTCAGTCTGGTCTCCCCCCTTTTCAAATGTCTTTTCTCTCAGTCTGGTCTCCCACCTTTTCAAATGTGTTTTCTCTCAGTCTGGTCTCCCCCCTTTTCAACTGTATTTTCTCTATGTCTGGTCTCCCCATCTTTTCAAGTCTATTTTCTCTATGTCTGGTCTCCCACCTTTTCAAATGTATTTTCTCTCAGTCTGGTCTCCCCCCTTTTCAAATGTGTTTTCTCTCAGTCTGGTCTCCCCCCTTTTCAAATGTCTTTTCTCTCAGTCTGGTCTCCCCCCTTTTCAAATGTGTTTTCTCTCAGTCTGGTCTCCCCCCTTTTCAAATGTGTTTTCTCTCAGTCTGGTCTCCCCCCTTTTCAAATATGTTTTCTATGTCTGGTCTCCCCCCTTTTCAAATGTATTTTCTATGTCTGGTCTCCCCCCTTTTCAAATGTATTTTCTATGTCTGGTCTCCCCACCTTTTCAAGTGTATTTTCTATGTCTGGTCTCCCCCCTTTTCAAATGTATTTTCTATGTCTGGTCTCCCCCCTTTTCAAATGTATTTTCTATGTCTGGTCTCCCCCCTTTTCAAATGTGTTTTCTATGTCTGGTCTCCCCCCTTTTCAAATATGTTTTCTATGTCTGGTCTCCCCCCTTTTCAAATGTATTTTCTATGTCTGGTCTCCCCCCTTTTCAAATGTGTTTTCTATGTCTGGTCTCCCCACCTTTTCAAATGTATTTTCTATGTCTGGTCTCCCCCCTTTTCAAATGTATTTTCTATGTCTGGTCTCCCCCTTTTCAAATGTGTTTTCTCTCAGTCTGGTCTCCCCCCTTTTCAAATGTGTTTTCTCTCAGTCTGGTCTCCCCCCTTTTCAAATGTATTTTCTCTCAGTCTGGTCTCCCCCCTTTTCAAATGTGTTTTCTCTCAGTCTGGTCTCCCCCCCTTTTCAAATGTATTTTCTCTCAGTCTGGTCTCCCACCTTTTCAAATGTGTTTTCTCTCAGTCTGGTCTCCCCCCTTTTCAAATGTGTTTTCTCTCAGTCTGGTCTCCCCCCTTTTCAAATGTGTTTTCTATGTCTGGTCTCCCCACCTTTTCAAATGTATTTTCTATGTCTGGTCTCCCCCCTTTTCAAATGTATTTTCTATGTCTGGTCTCCCCCTTTTCAAATGTGTTTTCTCTCAGTCTGGTCTCCCCCCTTTTCAAATGTGTTTTCTCTCAGTCTGGTCTCCCCCCTTTTCAAATGTATTTTCTCTCAGTCTGGTCTCCCCCCTTTTCAAATGTGTTTTCTCTCAGTCTGGTCTCCCCCCCTTTTCAAATGTATTTTCTCTCAGTCTGGTCTCCCACCTTTTCAAATGTGTTTTCTCTCAGTCTGGTCTCCCCCCTTTTCAAATGTGTTTTCTCTCAGTCTGGTCTCCCCCCTTTTCAAATGTGTTTTCTCTCAGTCTGGTCTCCCCCCTTTTCAAGTCTATTTTCTCTATGTCTGGTCTCCCCACCTTTTCAAGTCTATTTTCTCTATGTCTGGTCTCCCCCTTTTCAAATGTATTTTCTATGTCTGTTCTCCCCCCTTTTCAAATGTATTTTCTATGTCTGGTCTCCCCCCTTATCAAATGTATTTTCTATGTCTGGTCTCCCCACCTTCTCAAGTCTATGTTCTCTATGTCTGGTCTCTCCACCTTTTCAAGTCTATTTTCTCTCAGTCTGGTCTCTCCACCTTTTCAAGTCTATTTTCTCTCAGTCTGGTCTCCCCACCTTTTCAAGTCTATTTTCTCTCAGTCTGGTCTCCCCACCTTTTCAAGTCTATTTTTTCTCAGTCTGGTCTCCCCCCTTTTCAAATGTGTTTTCTCTCAGTCTGGTCTCCCCCCTTTTCAAATGTGTTTTCTCTCAGTCTGGTCTCCCACCTTTTCAAATGTGTTTTCTCTCAGTCTGGTCTCCCACCTTTTCAAATGTGTTTTCTCTCAGTCTGGTCTCCCACCTTTTCAAATGTGTTTTCTCTCAGTCTGGTCTCCCCCCTTTTCAAATGTGTTTTCTCTCAGTCTGGTCTCCCCCCTTTTCAAATGTGTTTTCTCTCAGTCTGGTCTCCCCCCTTTTAAAATGTGTTTTCTCTCAGTCTGGTCTCTCCCCTTTTCAAGTCTATTTTCTCTCAGTCTGGTCTCCCCACCTTTTCAAATGTCTTTTCTTTGAAACAGTGTTTCAAACAGCTCAGTATGTAGATCAACATTGTGTCTGTGTCTTTAGGCTTTGAAAATACTTGCCTTTGTTACTGATATTAGGACTCAGGAACTTCAGTACAGCATGTTACTGATATTAGGACTCAGGAACTTCAGTACAGCATGTTGCTGGCAGTATCAAGCACCGTGTCTGTGAGTCTCTCTAAAGTTTGAAGTCGACATTCTTCCCTCTTCTCTCTTTTGCGCTTGTTCTTTCTCTCACACGAATACACACACACAATTTGAAACACAGAACTGGTTCGGATAGACAGGAAACAGATAGTGAGTTAGACAAGAACCAGACCTGAAGGAATGACAGAGGAGGAATATACGTTCATATCCATAGATGGACAGCAGACACACATGAACAGGATATGTTTCTGGGTGACACACACACACACACACACACACTTCGTATTTGAGTCTCTAAAGACACAAGCAGACATACTCCCCTCCGCTCCTTCACTCTTGTCTGTCTCCGGACGGCAGCAGTGTGTCTTCATTATAAACTCACTGACACACTCTTTAAACAATCTCTCCCGGAGCCATTTTCTCCTTATTTGGCAGACAGCATGAAGAGAGAGAGATTGGACACTACCTGCAGACATTTCTATATTTCTTCTATTACCTCCATCTGTTCTGTCTTTGATCTACATATCCTATTTCTGTTATGAGGGATGACAGCCAGGCAGCGCCTAGTCTCGTTTTATTGCAGTGGGATCATTTCAATCGGGTTTCTTTCTTTATTTAAAACAAATCTGTGGCCGTGGGAGTGTTGTCAGTATCTGAACCGTGGTGTAGGCATGTGACTAATTTGTTCCGTGTTCTTTTTCTGCAGCTAACATGTAATTGTTTCACCGTCAGCGACGGGGAGCTACAAGAGATCGGAGTGGGACTCTACCCCAGGTAAGACAGACACACACACACTCACACAGCAACATACAGTGCTTCCTGACAAAGCCATGTAATTACCAGAGAGCAGTGTTTAGTGGTTAGATCCTGACGTGTTAGGGCCTATCATTGGCTCTTAATGGGGGAGGCATCACCATTAACCCCTTACACTTGTGGGAATTGGCCTATATGGATGGGGAGCTAAATTGAATTCTTATTGAATTCTTGCAGAACACATGTGAAATGCATATGCATAACCATGGTAGCAGTTGAAAGGGAACAGTTTGGAGATAATGGGAAACATATTAGAGTAAAGGTGAGGGCACAACAGTTCACCTGACACAAGACTGAATCCAAACATTACACTGTTGATTTTATATGCATTTGACATTTACTGTACTTTTCGCCACATTTGTGGATAACAAAATCTGAAAATACTCTGGATACATTCAGGAACAGGATAATAATATTCTTGGGGTAGGTGCAACATAAGACAAAAAAAACGAGAGGTTTAAACGGGTGTTTCCAAGGGGCTACACACTTCTCCAAAGTGTGCCTGTTCCTATGTCATTTCAATGCATTTTTATGACTCAAAGAAGAGTCTTCAACTACAAGGTGCTTTTTTGAGCTCTCCTAGCTGTGCCGTGGAGGAACTAGAGCAAACACACCTTTGGTTGATTTGTTTGGAACACAACCCTTCAATCCTCTGCCTTTACACAATTACGGTTGTTGTTTACGCAATCCAAAAATGTATAAATCGCAATCTGGGTCAGGTGGGCATCATTTAAAAGCTTGTTCAATTACCTCGTCTCTAGGATGAAGACCTTATACTCAAATCTGTCTCTCCATCATCGGTCTCTCTCTTTCTCTGTCTGTCTCTCTCTTTCTGTCTGTCACCCTCTTTCGCGCTCTCCATCCCTAGACCTCTCTCTCTCTCTCTCTCTCTGCTTCGTGACTGACAACTGACCGCTCAGTGAGAGGAATGAATGGTTGTTAAATTATATGTTTTTCAGTGTTGACATGTCAGATAATTATGTAGTTCAGACACAGGCGCTAGGAAGGCGCATTCTGTCCCACGGGGAGGGAGAGAGGAAGAGGGGGAGAAGGTTGTGAGAGAAAAAAAGAGAAGTGATAGGTGTGTGTGTTATTGTCAGTGAACTAATCCATTGCGGAGGCCTAGTCCAAAAGCAAATTCATGCTTGATTCTAAAATGTGGTTGGAGGCTTCATATAGAGGGTGTGACGCAATTGCGGAGCCTGCAGAGGCATACAGAGGCCAAATCCAGCTCTGTACCACAGCGCCATTCGCCTCCCAAATGTTGTCACAATGCGGAGGGCTCTGTATAGCTCCACATTGACGTGATTGGTTGACGGTAGGTGGGGGCGGTACATCCGGTATATCAGGTCGCTAATGACCTGTGGAGCTTCTCAGAGTAATGTTTTCTTCACAACAAGCAAACAAAGTCTGTTTTTACGTCCATTTTGAATGACAATAGTTACTCAATGTATTTGAAAAATCTTACCAGCTTTCTCCCTTTCAATAACCACTCAGCGTGAATGGGAAAAATGTCATGCTCTGATCCAGTGGAAACGTCATTAAATAGGCTTCTTATTAGTGCTTGACTTAGAGAATATTTTATGCAATGTTGCAAAATCGCTAGTGCAAGCTTCGGGGCTGAACCCAACTTAATAGTGGATACAATGTTTCAAGTTCATTGCAGACAGGCCATGTGTTTGGCTTCATGTAGGCTATTTTTACATAGTTGGCAATGGCAATAGAAGGTACTTTTTTAGGTTTGTATCATTTTCATTTAGATTTGGATAGAGTTGTCATGAACTGCATGGCAACGATTTGGAGATATGAAGACATTATTACAAAGGAAATTAAACTCTTTCACGAAAATGTGCGTGTAAAAACCATAACTGGCATGCAGATTACCATCAACTTCAGGAGAGTAATGGCAGAATCTGTGAAAGCCAGCAGGAGAGCGGGAGGACAATAGTTGGGTCAGGTTAAAAAAAAAATATTCTGGTTATCTAAATCTCTGGCGCCCTCTTGAGGCATCAAACCATAAGCTTAAAGCATCAGACATGCTAAATGAACATAAATGATTTTATTAAAACACATAGGGTGTGTCTATAAATGGAAAAAATACATGTTTAAACATTTTCGAGCAATCAATTGGTCGAAAGAACAGACGACTTTCTATCGACCAATATTTTTTTTAGTCGGGCACAGCCCTAGTGTGCTCACATGGATGCGTGCACTGTAGAATATGCTGACTTGGGCGTGGCTTATGTTTGAGTGGAGGAGAGGAGTGGTTTTCTAAAGCAGTTACACACACACACACACACACACACACACACACACACACACACACACAGGACAGCATAGTGGTATTCTGAAGCGTGGTTCAGGCTAATCCCACTGTTCAGGTCTGATGAATATGAGGGATCAGGGCTGTCGCAACGCGTCATGTTATACTGACTACACACACACACACAAACACACACTGCGTGCATACACCACAAACACACACATCGCGTACACATACACACAGATCACAGACACACACTGCATACACACACTGCGTATACACACACACACACAGAGGGTTCTGCAGGTAGTCTCTAACCCTGGTTGTATATCTGTCTAAGGCAGCTTGTCAGATGGTCTGAGAGGGTTTAGCACGGCTTAGCCAGGCCTTCCTACACTGCTAACACCTGTGTCTGTCTGTCTGTCTGTCTGTCTGTCTGTCTGTCTGTCTGTCTGTCTGTCTGTCTGTCTGTCTGTCTGTCTGTCTGTCTGTCTGTCTGTCTGTCTGTCTGTCTGTCCGTCCGTCCGTCCGTCCGTCCGTCCGTCCGTCCGTCCGTCCGTCCGTCCGTCCGTCCGTCCGTCCGTCCGTCCGTCCGTCCGTCCGTTTATTATCTAGGTCCTGTTTAATCTAGTATTCCCTGTAATGTGCTGGCATGTTACTGCTACAATGTTACTATGTTACTGTTACTTTCTACAATAACTTGGTCTTGACAAGCTGGCTTTTTTATGGCGGTTTTGGAGCAGTGGCTTCTTCCTTGCTGAGCGGCCTTTCAGGTTATGTCGATATAGGACTCGTTTTACTGTGGATATAGATACTTTTGTACCTATTTCCTCCAGCATCTTCACTTTGCTGTTCTGGGATTGATTTGCACTTTTCACACCAAAGAACATTCATCTCTAGGAGACAGAACGCATCTCCTTCCTGGGCGGTTTGACGGCTGCATGGTCCCATGGTGTTTATACTTGAGTACTATTGTTTGTACAGACGAACATGGTACCTTCAGGCATTTGGAAATTGCTCCCAAGGATGAACCAGACTTGGGGCGAAGGTTCAACTTCCAAAAGGACAATAACCCTAAGCACACAGCCAAGACTACGCAGCAGTGGCTTCGGGAGAAGTCTCTGAATGTCCTTGATTGGCCCAGCCAGAGCCCGGACTTGAACGCTTTCAAACATCTCTAATCTCTAATCCCCACATACAGGTGTGCCTAGTTTGTAGTGTCATACCCAAGAAGACTCAAGGCTGTAATAGCTGCCAAAGGTGCTTCGACATTAGTACTGAGTAAAGGGTCTGAATACTTTTGTAAATGTCATATTTCAGTTTGACATTTTTTTTATAAAGGAGCAACAATTTCTAAAAAACTGTTTTTGCTTTGTCATTATGTGGAATTGTGTGTAGATTGGGGAGGAAAATAAGGCTGTAACAAAAATGTGGAAAAAGTGGAGGGGTTTGAATACTTTACGGAGGCACTATATATATATATTTCTCTGTAATATTACTTGCCACAAACTCATTTTATGAGGTTTAGCTTGCCCAGCTAGCTAAACTTGCTACCAAGAAGCCATTTCGGGCTATCAATTCAGTTTTTTATTTATTTTATTTCACCTTTATTTAACCAGCTAGGCAAGTTCAGAACAAGTTCTCATTTACAATTGCGACCTGGCCAAGATAAAGCAAAGCAGTTCGACAGATACAACGACACAGAGTTACACATAGAGTAAAACAAACATACAGTCAATAATACAGTATAAACAAGTCTATTTACGATGCGAGCAAATGAGGTGAGAAGGGAGGTAAAGGCAAAAAAGGTCATGGTGGCAAAGTAAATACAATATAGCAAGTAAAACACTGGAATGGTAGATTTGCAGTGGAAGAATGTGCAAAGTAGAAATAAAAATAATGGGGTGCGAAGGAGCAAAATAAATAAATTAATTCAATACAGTAGGGAAAGAGGTAGTTGTTTGGGCTAAATTATAGGTGGGCTATGTACAGGTGCAGTAATCTGTGAGCTGCTCTGACAGTTGGTGCTTAAAGCTAGTGAGGGAGATAGAGTAGTAGCTAGCTTGTATAAATAACTTATCTTAGCCTGTTGGTAGGCTTTAGAAAAGCCAGCATTTACTGATTATACTGAATAAAATTCACATTCCTTTAAATCTTTTATCCAGATTTTACCAGAGATGCATATTTAGTTTATTTAAAAAAAGAAAAAAGAACAACCAGTCAGGAGGATACAGGCAGGTCAAAAGGTATGCTTAGATATGGAGAAAAATAAACACCACCTCTCAGCCAACCACATGTACTTTGTGCCCCCTCAGATTTTTGGGGTGCCCCGGTGTGTTTTGTGTTTGCTTATGAGGTCTGATAAAGTTAGCAAACCAAAAAAGTATTGAATCAGTCTTGATCTTGAGAAGGTTGGCACACACACCCACACACACATACACACCAGATCTATTGTTTCTACAGCACTGCGTTGCAACAGATAATCGGACATAGGCTGTACTATGCAGTCATTATTAGCATGTTTGATCAAGTTTAGCTAATTAATCCAGTTAATATGCTAATGCAGAATATCCATTTGAAAAGAAGTTGCGCTGTTAGATTTTTCATTGATATTCATCACATGCCTTTACATAGAACAATGCCACGGGCTTACTGACACACACACACACACACACACACACACACACACACACTGAATATGATACAAGATAAGGAGCGCTTCATAGAAAGCAGAGTAATGAACTGCTGCAGTCAAGCGATAGCTGACACCACACACTGACTAATTATCTGTGTCAAGTGCTGTTGACAATACATGTATTATCTCATTTAAAGCTAGAATCCCTAATTGAAACAATAACAAAGCGAACTCCCTGCCCCTATTTTGCTAAAAAAAAAACAACTAAGGGATGGGGCTGGAGAAATGTAACCACTCTGAAATTCATAGACGGCTCCATGGATGCGAGGACTGACCATCCATGATATCAAATGTATTAGGGATGGAACGATTCCCTGTGCAAATGTTTAAGGTATGAGTACATATGAGCCCAAACCAATCTAAAATTAAGCATGCATTGATCAGAAAACCAATCAAAACATTCCAAATCGCAGGTTCACTAATGTTTTTTACTCCTATTGTTTTATTCAGAAAATACGTATCTGTTGTGACTGAATTGATGCATCCTCCCTTTTAGTTCAGTAGCCTATTGAACTTATATGCATGTAACTGCACACCTCCATTCTCATTGACAGGGCTGTAGTGGGTTGAGAGCTTCAAGTTCCTTGGTGTCCACATCACCAACAAACTGTCATGGTCCAAACACACTAAGACAGTTGTGAAGAAGGCACGACAAAGCCTATTCCCCCTCAGGAGACTGAAACGATTTGGCATGGGTCCTCAGATCCTCAAATGTTTCTGCACCTACACCATCGAGAGCATCCTGACTGGTTGCATCACTGCCTGGTATGGCATCTGCTCGGCCTCCGACCGCAAGGCACTACAGAGGGTAGTCCGTACGGCCCAGTACATTACTATGGCCAAGCTTCCTGCCACCCAGGATCTCTATATCAGGCGGTGTCAGAGGAAGGCCCAAAAGATTGTCAGAGACTCCAGCCACCCTAGTCATAGACTGTTCTCTCTGCTACTGCACAGCAAGCGGTACTGGAGCGCCAAGTCGAGGTCCAAAAGGCTTCTTAACAGCTTCTATCCCCAAGTCATAACACTCCTGAACAGCTAATCAAAGGGCTTTACAGGCCCCTCTTTTACTCTGCTGCTACTCTCTGTTTATAATCTATGCGTAGTCAACTCTACCTACATGTACATATTACCTCAATTAACTCAACTAACTGGTTCCCCCACACATTGACTCTGTACCTGTACACCCTGTATATAGCCTCCACATTGACTCTCTACAGGTACACCCTGTATATAGCCTCCACATTGACTCTGTACCGGTACCCCCGGAATATAGCCTCCACATTGACTCTGTACCGGTACACCCTGTATATAGCCTCCACATTGACTCTGTACCGGTACCCCCTGTATATAGCCTCCATATTGACTCTGTACCGGTACACCCTGTATATAGCCTCCACATTGACTCTGTACCGGTACCCCCTGTATATAGCCTCCACATTGACTCTGTACCGTAACACCCTGTATATAGCCCCACACTGACTCTGTACCGTAACACCCTGTATATAGCCTCCACATTGACTCTGTACCGTAACACCCTGTATATAGCCTCCACATTGACTCTGTGCTGGTACACCCTCTGTATATAGCCTCCATATTGACTCTGTACCGGTACCCCCTGTATATAGCCTCCACTTTGACTCTGTACCGGTACCCCCTGTATATAGCCTCCACATTGACTCTGTACCGGTACCCCTGTATATAGCCTCCACATTGACTCTGTACCGGTACCCCCTGTATATAGCCTCCACATTGACTCTGTACCGGTACACTCTGTATATAGCCTCCATATTGACTCTGTACCGTAACACCCTGTATATAGCCTCCACATTGACTCTGTGCTGGTACACCCTCTGTATATAGCCTCCATATTGACTCTGTACCGGTACCCCCTGTATATAGCCTCCACATTGACTCTGTACCGGTACACTCTGTATATAGCCTCCACATTGACTCTGTACCGGTACCCCTGTATATAGCCTCCACATTGACTCTGTACCGGTACACTCTGTATATAGCCTCCATATTGACTCTGTACCGGTACACTCTGTATATAGCCTCCACATTGACTCTGTACCATAACACCCTGTATATAGCCTCCATATTGACTCTGTACCGGTACCCCCTGTATATAGCCTCCACATTGACTCTGTACCGGTACCCCCTGTATATAGCCTCCACATTGACTCTGTACCGGTACACTCTGTATATAGCCTCCACATTGACTCTGTACCGGTACACTCTGTATATAGCCTCCACATTGACTCTGTACCGTAACACCCTGTATATAGCCTGCATATTGACTCTGTACCGGTACACCCTTTATATAGCCTCCTCATTGACTCTGTACCAGTACCCCTTGTATATAGCCTCCACATTGACTCTGTACAGTAACACCCTGTAAATAGCCCCACACTGACTCTGTACCGGTACCCCCTGTATATAGCCCCCACATTGACTCTGTACCGTAACACCCTGTATATAGCCCCACACTGACTCTGTACCGGTGGTACCCCCTGTATATAGCCCCCACATTAACTCTGTACCGTAACACCCTGTATATAGCCTCCACATTGACTCTGTACCGTAACACCCTGTATATAGCCTCCACATTGACTCTGTACCGTAACACCCTGTATATAGCCTCCACATTGACTCTGTACCGGTACACTCTGTATATAGCCTCCACATTGACTCTGTACCGTATCACCCTGTATATAGCCTCCACATTGACTCTGTACCGTATCACCCTGTATATAGCCTCCACATTGACTCTGTACCGGTACACTCTGTATATAGCCTCCACATTGACTCTGTACCGTAACACCCTGTATATAGCCTCCACATTGACTCTGTACCGTATCACCCTGTATATAGCCTCCACATTGACTCTGTACCGGTACACTCTGTATATAGCCTCCACATTGACTCTGTACCGGTACACCCTGTATATAGCCTCACTAGTTATTTTACTGCTGCTTTTTAATTATTTGTTACTTTTATTTTATATTTTCTTCTTATCTATTTTTTACTTAACACTTATTTTTTTCTTAACTTCTTAAAGCATTGTTGGTTAGGGGGTTGTTGGTGAACATAAGTATTCCACTGTAAGGTATTTGGCGCATGTGACAAATAAAAATTGATTTGATATTTCCGAAATATTTATTTTATATACAGTTGAAGTCGGAAGTTTACATACACTTAGTTTGGAGTTATTAAAACTCTTTTTTTCAACCACTCCACAAATTTCTTGTTAACAAAATTTAGTTTTGGCAAGTCGGTTAGGACATCTACTTTATGCATGACACAAGTAATTTTTCCAACAATTCTTTACAGACAGATTGTTTCACGTATAATTCACTGTATCACAATTTCAGTGAGTCAGAAGTTTATATACACTAAGTTGGCTGTGCCTTTAAACAGCTTGGAAAATTCCAGAAAATGGTGTCATGGCTTTAGAAGCTTCTGATAGGCTAATTGACATCATTTGAGTCAATTGGAGGTGTACCTGTGGATGTATTTCAAGGACTACCTTCAAACTCAGTACCTCTTTGCTTAACATCATGGAAAAATCTAAATAAATCAGCCAAGACTTCAGAAAAACAATTGTAGACCTCCACAAGTCTGGTTCATCCTTGGGAGCAATTTCCAGGTACACAAGTATCTATATCCACAGTAAAACGAGTCCTATATCGACATAACCTGAAAGGCCGCTCAGCAAGGAAGAAGCCACTGCTCCAAAACGGCCATAAAAAAGCCAGACTACGGTTTGCAAATGCACATGGGGACAAAGATTGTTAGAAATAACAAAATTAGAATACCCACCCTAGTCACACCCTGACCTAACCAAAATAGAGAATAAAAAGGCTCTCTAAGGTCGGGGCGTGACAATAAGGTTGAAATGTAACAAAATGTGGAAAAAGTCAAGGGGTCTGAACACTTTCTTAGTGCACTGTATGAGTCACTGATGCCCAAAGTGCGGGAAGCACAGCTGTGTGTGCAAACGAGAGGCCTGTTCTGATAGGCTATTCGTAAATATTGCACCTTCAGCATTCAGATGCTTGTAAAATGGCATTCCCAATGTCAAATCATAGGCTTTACTTGTTGAGTGACAATGTAATTTGCTGGGTAATTGTTCCCAAATGCGCTGTAGAAAATGGTGTTTTACCCAGTAGCGGTGCGTGGGTTAAATAACAGGGGAGGCCAAGCCCCCGCCCCCAAAAAATCCATATTACAACCTATGTGTTGTGATAATTGCGTTGTTTGCTCTATAACCTGTTAATTCAGATGCCTTTGTTAGGCCTAAAGGCCAAGACATTAAGATAGTGGTAGAATAAATTGAACCACAACTTTATGTTTTATCACAAAACCAGATAGCAACCTCTCTCTGGTGGAGTTAACTAAACATATTGCATGTACAGTAACAGTCTGTTGCATGACCTGCAGCATGGTCGAGCAATTTAATGTTTCCCACATTTTTGGACCCCTAAACAACTATTGATTTAGAACCACAGAGAATTAACGCAAGTCGCAAAGAAAACAGGAGATGCCTCCACCATTCCAGCACCATTCCAGCACCATTTCAACATCATCAAATCACCTCTGCTTAGTCTAATAGAGTGACAACTAAAAGATACCAATAACAATTTAGTCCAATCAACGTAAGCCAAATATGATGTGGCTGTCCATGGTTCTGATTTGTGCGCGTGCGTGTGTGCGTGTGTGTGTGTGTTTGTGCGCGCGTTTCGTGCAAGTAGGAAAAACCTGTTGACTCAACTTACTTGTAGAGAAATGCCAATGCCATCCTCCTCTCTTTCATGTTGATGACACACTGTCATACAGTACACACTTTTAGTTTTTGTTGTCCTAGTCTACCTGGCTAAAATGCTTGCTCGCTAGCCTAACTTCCATTCATGGGCAACGTTAGTTAGTTAACATTAGCCTTCTACTCCTAGCTACATGTTGAACTTCCATCCTCTCAGGCCAGGGGCACAACAATGTATGAATGAATGGTTGGATCAGAATCACCGTTATAATCATTGGCCAGTACAGAGAATTAAGTAAAACCATGATTCCAAATCCCTATCTCCATCCATTGCCAATTTAGGAAAGGGGCTATTTTAGCCAGCTAGTCACCGGAGGACAACAACACAACGAGATGCAACAATTTATGTTTTTTCTGTCAATGACGTATGCTCTCAATGGGATTTGATAGGAGTGACGCCAAATCCAAACTGGCTTCCCTTGCCTTCAATGCTACGGACGGCAACAATGTCATACTCGTTTGGACCAGACAGCATCAGATAGATCCTCTTGTCCAGATGGGTTAGGGCAGTGTGGTTGAGATTGCCTCATCTGTGGACCTATTTGGGCGGTAAGCAAATTGTAGTGGGTCTAGGGTGTCAGGTAGGGTGGAGGTGATATGGTCCTTGACTAGTCTCTCAAAGCACTTCATGATGACGGAAGTGAGTGCTACGGGGCGGTAGTCGTTTAGCTCAGTTACCTTAGCTTTCTTGGGAACAGGGACAATGGTGGCCCTCTTGAAGCATGTGGGAACAGCAGACCGGGATAAGGATTGATTGAATATGTCCGTAAACACACCAGCCAGCTGGTCTGCGCATGCTCTGAGGGCGCGGCTGGGGATGCGTCTGGGCCTGCAGCCTTGCGAGGGTTAACACGTTTAAATGTTTTACTCACGTCGGCTGCAGTGAAGGAGAGTCCGCAGGTTTTGGTTGTGGGCCGTGTCAGTGGCACTGTATTGTCCTCAAAGCGGGCAAAAAAGTTATTTAGTCTGCCTGGGAGCAAGACATCCTGGTTCGTGACGGGGCTGGTTTTCTTTTTGTAATCCGTGATTGTCTGTAGACCCTGCCACATACCTCTTGTGTCTGAGCCGTTGAATTGTGACTCTACTTTATCTCTATACTGACGCTTAGCTTGTTTGATTGCCTTGCGGAGGGAATAGCTACACTGTTTGTATTCGGTCATATTTACGGTTACCTTGCCCTGGTTCAAAGCAGTGGTTCGCACTTTCAGTTTCACGCGAATGCTGCCATCAATCCACGGTTTCTGGTTTGGGAATGTTTTAATCGTTGCTATGGGAACGACATCGTCAATGCACTTTCTAATGAACTCGCTTACCGAATCAGCTTATTCGTCAATGTTGTTGTTGGAAGCAATGCGGAACATATCCCAATCCACGTGATCGAAGCAGTCTTGAGGCGTGGATTCGGATTGGTCGGACCAGCGTTGAACAGACCTGAGCACTGGAGCTTCTTGTTTTAGTTTCTGTCTGTAGGCAGGGAGCAACAAAATGGAGTCGTGGTCAGCTTTTCCGAAAGGAGGGTGGGGGAGGGCCTTGTATGCGTCGCGGAAGTTAGAATAGCAATGATCCAAGGTTTTACCAGCCCTGGTTGCTCAATCGATATGCTGATACAATTTAGGGAGTCTTGTTTTCAGATTAGCCTTGTTAAAATCCCCAGCTACAATGAATGCAGCCTCAGGATATGTGGTTTCCAGTTTGCAAAGAGTCAAATAAAGTTGGTTCAGGGCCATCGATGTGTCTGCTTGAGGGGGAATACAGTGGGGCAAAAAAGTATTTAGTCAGCCACCAATTGTGCGAGTTCTCCCACTTAAAAAGATGAGAGAGTCCTGTAATTTTCATCATAGGTACACTTCAACTATAACAGACAAAATGAGAAAAGAAAATACAGAAAATCACATTGTAGGATTTTTAATGAATTTATTTGCAAATTATGGTGGAAAATAAGTATTTGGTCACCTACAAACAAGAAAGATTTCTGGCTCTCACAGACCTGTAACTTCTTCTTTAAGAGGCGCCTCTGTCCTCCACTCGTTACCTGTATTCATGGCACCTGTTTGAACTTGTTATCAGTATAAAAGACACCTGTACACAACCTCAAACAGTCTTACTCCAAACTCCACTATGGCCAAGACCAAAGAGCTGTCAAAGGACACCAGAAACAAAATTGTAGACCTGCACCAGGCTGGGAAGACTGAATCTACAATAGGTAAGCAGCTTGGTTTGAAGAAATCAACTGTGGGAGCAATTATTAGAAAATGGAAGACATACAAGACCACTGATAATCTCCCTCGATCTGGGGCTCCACGCAAGATCTCACCCCGCCCCTCTTCTTACCAGAAAGATGTTTGTTTCTGTCGACGCGATGCGTGAAGAAACCAGCTGGCTGCACCGATTCCATTAGCGTCTCTCGAGTGAGCCATGTTTCCGTGAAGCAAAGAACTTTACAGTCTCTGATGTCTCTCTGGAATGCTACTCTTGCTCGGATTTCATCAACCTTGTTGTCAAGTGACTGGACATTGGCGAGTAGTATGCTAGGGAGTGGTGCGCGATGTGCCCGTCTCCGGAGCCTGACCAGAAGACCGCTTCGTTTGCCTCTTTTACGACGTCGTTGTTTTGGGTTGCAGGCTGGGATCCATTCAGTTGTCCTGAGGTGGAAGGAAGAACACAGGATCCGCTTCGCGAAAGTCATATTCCTGGTCGTGCTGATGTTGAGTTGACGTTGCTCTTATATTCAGTAGTTCTTCCCGACTGTATATAATGAAACCTAAGATTACCTGGGGTACCAATGTAAGAAATAACACGTAAAAAAACTAAATACTGCATAGTTTCCTAGGAACGAGTAGCGAGGCGGCCATCTCTGTTGGCGCCGGAAGTCACACTCAACGTCAACAAAACAAAGGAGATGATTGTGGACTTCAGGAAACAGCAGAGGGAGCACCCCCCTATCCACATCAATGGGACCGTAGTGGAGAGGGTAGTAAGTTTTAAGTTCCTCGGCGTACACATCACGGACAAACTGAATTGGTCCACCCACACAGACAACCTCAGGAGGCTGAAGAAATTTGGCTTGTCACCAAAAGCACTCACAAACTTCTACATATGCACAATCGAGAGCATCCTGTCGGGCTATATCACCGCCTGGTACGGCAACTGCTCCGCCCACAACCGTAAGGCTCTCCAGAGGGTAGTGAGGTCTGCACAGTGCATCACTGGGGGCAAACTACCTGCCCTCCAGGACACCTACACCACCAGATGTCACAGGAAGGCCATAAAGATCATAAAGGACAACAACCACCCGAGCCACTGCCTGTTCACCCCGCTATCATCCAGAAGGCGAGGCCAGTACAGGTGCATCAAAGCAGGGAACGAGAGACTGAAAAACAGCTTCTATTTCAAGGCCATCAGACTGTTAAACAGCCACCGCTAACATTGAGTGGCTGCTGCCAACACACTGACTCAACTCCAGCCACTTTAATAATGGGAATTGATGTCAAATATATCACTTGCCACTTTATACAATGCTACTTAATATAATGTTTACATACCCTACATTACTCATCTCATATGTATATGTATTTTTTGTACTCTATCATCTACTGCATCTTTATGTAATACATGTATCACTAGCCACTTTAAACTATGCCACTTTGTTTACATACTCATCAAATATGTACAGTGGGGCAAAAAAGTATTTAGTCAGCCACCAATTGTGCAAGTTCTCCCACTTAAAAATATGATGAAAATTACAGGCCTCTCTCATCTTTTTAAGTGGGAGAACTTGCACAATTGGTGGCTGACTAAATTATTTTTTGCCCCACTGTATATACTGTACTCGATACCATCTACTGCATCTTGCCTATGCCGTTCTGTACCATCACTCATTCATATATCTTTATGTACATATTCTTTATCCCTTTACACTTGTGTGTAAAAGGTAGTAGTTTTGGAATTGTTAGGTTAGATTACTCGTTGGGTTATTACTGCATTGTCGGAACTAGGAGCACAAGCATTTCGCTACACTCGCATTAACATCTGCTAACCATGTGTATGTGACAAATACATTTGATTTGATTTGATTTGAGATGGCCTACATGTAGAGAAACAGAGGGGCGCTGTTTCCCTCGCTCGGTTGCTTTCTCCTGTGATTCAGCCTCTAGCGATTTGAAGGATAATGATGAAACACAGAGAGACAAAAGATGTAAAAAAAAAAATGTTTTATTATTATATATTTATTTGTATTCATGGCGTACATGAATACACACCACTGGTTTTACCGGAGTTGTACAGCCTACCGGAATGGGGCCCAACTCACATCTAACTGCTGATTGGGGTTTTCAATTATTCAGATTTTTATTTAGATTGTTCAGGTTCACCAAAATAAATAGTTTTGGAAGTTTTGCTTTAAACAGTCAGTGTATTTAGTCATGTTTACATGAACAGGTTAATTTCATGAAGGACTAAAACATTAGCTTTCGAGACTGGGGTAAAATCGAAAGCTGCATTATATTAATTGGCTAAATGCCATGCTAATTTATAAATATAAATATGGACATAGTACTAGTTCAAAACATGTTCAATGTGCAAAAATGACAAGTTCATCAGTGGGTGATTTCAGATTTTAAAAAGTGAGGGGACAAATAACATACATTCTCCGCACCCCTAATCTGGTAAGAGGGGTGATAGATGTTCAGTCTGCTCAATGGCTCAGCTCAGGTGCCTACACAGACCATTGACACACACACACACACACACACACATACGCACGCACACTAACAGAGGGCCACTCAGTTTAGAGAAGACAGGTCTAGCTTAATTCTAGCTTAATTTCAGACAGGTCTATCTTAATTTCAGACAGGTCTAGTTTATTTTCAGACAGGTCTAGCTTAATTTCAGACAGGTCTAGCTTAATTTCAGACAGGTCTATCTTAATTTCAGACAGGTCTAGCTTAATTTCAGACAGGTCTAGTTTAATTTCAGACAGGTCTAGTTTAATTTCAGACATGTCTAGTTTAATTTCAGACAGGTCTATCTTAATTTCAGACAGGTCTAGTTTAATTTCAGACAGGTCTAGTTTAATTTCAGACAGGTCTAGCTCAGAGGCCCAGCTCCTGATCTCCCTTCAGCAGCAGATGTTAATTTAAAATGGAAAATGAATGTGTTCATTCAACAACAACAAAACAGTTCATCAGAATCCCATCAATTCGTTGCTCTAATCAAACCCGAATCATTTCAAACTTAGACGTATCGTTCCTGTATCGGATGCCCATGCATTCTAGATGCATAAACAAATCGTTCATGAAAGGAGAGATGTACTTCCCTAAAATGTTTTGAGGCTGTATAGTGTTTGTTTGTAGACAACGTAAATGTAAACAATGTGGAGTAAAAACAAGCTTATGTTTGGGGTTCTGATGGGGTACGACAGTTGAGCTCCGCTCATAAGTTATATTCTGCAAGAATACATTTGTAAATATTATTAATTTATACACCCGGAAATGGATGTAGCAACTAAGGATTCTAGCATCAAGATGGAGGGTCCATAAGTATCTAAAAGGACAAGTACCCCGTTTTGTCAAATGATCGAGCTTCAAAGAAAGAAAGCCCATGTTTTGATTATAATATACTGAATGGTTGGTGTAAATGATTAGGTTCGTGGTTAGAAAGGGTTAGCAGAAACATTAGAAACACCGCGGGAGAGCCTCTACACTATGTGTAATGAACCCAGGAGGAGGTGGAGTTAGTACCACTGAACAGATCAACACAGGTATAGAAACACAGACCATTACATTTCCCACAGTCCTCGTTGGTTGGTAATGGATGTTTTAGGAGAGGTGTAATGATACACACACCCTATCATTAAGTCTGTGTGTGTGTGTGTGTGTGTGTGTGTGTGTGTGTGTGTGTGTGTGTGTGTGTGTGTGTGTGTGTGTGTGTGTGTGTGTGTGTGTGTGTGTGTGTGTGTGTGTGTGTGTGTGTGTGTGTGTGTGTGTGTGTGTGTGTGTGTGTGTGTGTGTGCCTGCATTAGTGTGTGAGTGTATAGATTCACAAAAGACCAAACAGAGACGTAAGAGCATCCAAGTGTTGTTTAGACGTAAACACGGATGCCTAATGTCAACACTGGCCAGACGCAGAGAGGAAGGCATTGGCAGACGGAAGTGCTACCCAAACCTTCAACTAGGGGACCACCTGACAGTCGAAACACTGATCTAGCTAATCAAGGGCTTTGTGATGAGGTCATCAGCGTGTTCGTGCAGGGCTTGAACAAAAAGTGTGCGCTGTCTGGTGGACCTCTGCGACGGGGTTGAGGAGCAATGACACAGACCAGTCAAAACGGATCATCGTGACACATCACTCACGCCTCATCGCTGTCTGTCACTTCATTGTCACCTTGTCATTTCTTGTTACATCACCGTGGTGTGATTGGGTGTGTGTGGGGTGCAGGCTATTTGGGTGACTTTCAAAGCTCTTTGTTCCAGTTTCTCTGAACAGTAACCATAAGAACATCTTGAAGAGAGGAGAGAGGAGAGGACGGG
>NC_048589.1:10129531-10154531 GCF_013265735.2 Oncorhynchus mykiss | reverse complement strand
CGTCTCTCTCTCTCTCTCTATCACACACACACACACACACACACCCTCTCTCTCTCTCTCTATCACACACACACACACACACCGTCTCTCTCTCTCTATCACACACACACACACACACACACACACACCGTCTCTCTCTCTATCACACACACACACACACACACACACACACACCGTCTCTCTCTCTCTATCACACACACACACACACACACACACCGTCTCTCTCTCTCTATCACACACACACACACACCGTCTCTCTCTCCCTCTATCACACACACACACACACCGTCTCTCTCTCCCTCTATCACACACACACACACACCGTCTCTCTCTCTCTATCACACACACACACACCGTCTCTCTCTCTCTATCACACACACACACACACCGTCTCTCTCTATCACACACACACACACACCGTCTCTCTCTATCACACACACACACCGTCTCTCTCTATCACACACACACACACACACACTGTCTCTCTCTATCACACACACACACACACACACCGTCTCTCTCTCTCTCTCTATCACACACACACACACACACACACACACACACACACACACACACACACACACACACACACACACACCGTCTCTCTCTCTCTCTATCACACACACACACACACACACCGTCTCTCTCTCTATCACACATACACACACACAGTCTCTCTCTCTCTATCACACACACACACACACACACCGTCTCTCTCTCTCTCTCTATCACACACACACACACACACACCGTCTCTCTCTCTATCACACATACACACACACACTGTCTCTCTCTCTCTATCACACACACACACACACACACACCGTCTCTCTCTCTCTCTCTCTCTCTATCACACACACACACACACACCGTCTCTCTCTCTCTATCACACACACACACACACACCGTCTCTCTCTCTATCACTCACACACACACACACACACACACACACACACACACCGTCTCTCTCTCTCTATCACACACACACACACACACACACCGTCTCTCTCTCTATCACACACACACACACACACACCGTCTCTCTCTCTCTATCACACACACACACACACACACACACACACACCGTCTCTCTCTCTATCACACACACACACACACACACACACACACACACCGTCTCTCTCTCTCTATCACACACACACACACACACACACACACACACACCGTCTCTCTCTCTCTCTCTATCACACACACACACACACCGTCTCTCTCTCTCTCTCTCTCTCTCTATCACACACACACACACACACACACACACCATCTCTCTCTCTATCACACACACACACACACACACACACACACACACACACTCACACACATTCACACACATTCACACACATTCACACACATTCACACACATTCACACATACACACACATCCACACACACACACACACACACCGTCTCTCTCTCTCTCTATCACACACACACACACACACACACACACACACACACCGTCTCTCTCTCTCTCTATCACACACACACACACACACACACACACACACACACACACACCGTCTCTCTCTCTCTATCACACACACACACACACACACACACCGTCTCTCTCTCTCTCTATCACACACACACACACACACACACATCGTCTCTCTCTCTCTATCTCACACACACACACACACACACACACACACACACACACACACCGTCTCTCTCTCTCTCTCTCTATCACACACACACACACACCGTCTCTCTCTCTATTACACACACACACACACCGTCTCTCTCTCTATCACACACACACACACACACACACACACACACACACACCGTCTCTCTCTCTATCACACACACACACACACACACACACACACACACCGTCTCTCTCTCTATCACACACACACACACACACCGTCTCTCTCTCTATCACACACACACACACACACACACACACACACACACACACACAGTCTCTCTCTCTCTCTCTCTATCACACACACACACACACACACCGTCTCTCTCTCTATCACACACACACACACACACACACACACACCGTCTCTCTCTCTATCACACACACACACACACACACACACACACACCGTCTCTCTCTCTCTATCACACACACACACACACACACCGTCTCTCTCTCTCTATCACACACACACACACACACACCGTCTCTCTCTCTCTATCACACACACACACACACACACACACACACACACCGTCTCTCTCTCTCTATCACACACACACACACACACCGTCTCTCTCTCTCTATCACACACACCGTCTCTCTCTCTCTATCACACACACACACACACCGTCTCTCTCTATCACACACACACACCGTCTCTCTCTATCACACACACACACACACACACACCGTCTCTCTCTCTATCACACACACACACACACACACACACACACCGTCTCTCTCTCTCTATCACACACACACACACACACACCGTCTCTCTCTCTCTATCACACACACACACACACACACACCGTCTCTCTCTCTCTATCACACACACACACACACACACCGTCTCTCTCTCTATCACACACACACACACACACACCGTCTCTCTCTCTCTATCACACACACCGTCTCTCTCTCTCTATCACACACACACACACACCGTCTCTCTCTATCACACACACACACACACACACACCGTCTCTCTCTATCACACACACACACACACACACTCCGTCTCTCTCTATCACACACACACACACACACACTGTCTCTCTCTATCACACACACACACACACACACCGTCTCTCTCTCTCTCTATCACACACACACACACACACACACACACACACACACTGTCTCTCTCTATCACACACACACACACACACACCGTCTCTCTCTCTCTCTATCACACACACACACACACACACACACACACACCGTCTCTCTCTCTCTCTATCACACACACACACACACACACCGTCTCTCTCTCTCTCTATCACACACACACACACGCACACCGTCTCTCTCTCTCTCTATCACACACACACACACAGTCTCTCTCTCTCTCTATCACACACACACACACACACACCGTCTCTCTCTCTATCACACACACACACACTGTCTCTCTCTCTCTCTATCACACACACACACACACACCGTCTCTCTCTCTATCACACACACACACACAGTCTCTCTCTCTCTCTATCACACACACACACACACACACACCGTCTCTCTCTCTATCACACACACACACACTGTCTCTCTCTCTCTCTATCACACACACACACACTGTCTCTCTCTATCACACACACACACACACACACACCGTCTCTCTCTCTCTCTCTATCACACACACACACACACACACACACACACACACACACACACACACCGTCTCTCTCTCTCTCTATCACACACACACACACCGTCTCTCTCTCTCTCTATCACACACACACACACTGTCTCTCTCTCTCTCTCTATCACACACACACACACACACACACACACACACACCGTCTCGCTCTCTATCACACACACACACACACACACACACCGTCTCGCTCTCTATCACACACACACACACACACACACACCGTCTCTCTCTCTCTATCACACACACACACACACACACACACACACACACACACACCGTCTCTCTCTCTCTATCTCACACACACACACACACACACACACACACCGTCTCTCTCTCTCTCTATCACACACACACACACACACACCGTCTCTCTCTCTATCACACACACACACACACCGTCTCTCTCTCTATCACACACACACACACACACACACACACACACCGTCTCTCTCTCTCTATCACACACACACACACACACACACACCGTCTCTCTCTCTCTCTCTATCACACACACACACACACACACACACACCCTCTCTCTCTCTCTATCACACACACACACACACACCGTCTCTCTCTCTCTATCACACACACACACACACACACACACACCGTCTCTCTCTCTATCACACACACACACACACACACACACACACACACACCGTCTCTCTCTCTCTATCACACACACACACACACCGTCTCTCTCTCTATCACACACACACACACACCGTCTCTCTCTCCCTCTATCACACACACACACACCGTCTCTCTCTCTCTATCACACACACACACACCGTCTCTCTCTCTCTATCACACACACACACACACCGTCTCTCTCTCTATCACACACACACACCGTCTCTCTCTATCACACACACACACACACACACTGTCTCTCTCTATCACACACACACACACACACACCGTCTCTCTCTCTCTCTCTATCACACACACACACACACACACACACACACACACACACACACACCGTCTCTCTCTCTCTCTATCACACACACACACACACACACCGTCTCTCTCTCTCTCTATCACACACACACACACAGTCTCTCTCTCTCTATCACACACACACACACACACACACCGTCTCTCTCTCTATCACACACACACACACACTGTCTCTCTCTCTCTCTATCACACACACACACACACACACCGTCTCTCTCTCTCTATCACACACACACATACACACCGTCTCTCTCTCTATCACTCACACACACACACACACACACACACACACACACACACACACACACACACACACACACACACACACACACACACACACACCGTCTCTCTCTCTATCACACACACACACACACACACACCGTCTCTCTCTCTCTATCACACACACACACACACACACACACACACACCGTCTCTCTCTCTCTCTCTCTATCACACACACACACACACCGTCTCTCTCTCTCTCTCTCTCTCTCTATCACACACACACACACACACACACACACCGTCTCTCTCTCTATCACACACACACACACACACACACACACACACACACACACACACACACATTCACACACATTCACACACATTCACACACACATCCACACACACACACACACACACACACACACCGTCTCTCTCTCTCTCTCTATCACACACACACACACACACACCGTCTCTCTCTCTCTCTATCACACACACACACACACACACACCGTCTCTCTCTCTCTCTATCACACACACACACACACACACACACACACACACACACACCGTCTCTCTCTCTCTATCACACACACACACACACACACACCGTCTCTCTCTCTCTCTATCACACACACACACACACACACACACACACACACACACACACACACATTCACACACACACACACACACACACATTCACACACACACACACACATTCACACACACACACACACACACACACACACACACACACACACACACACACACATTCACACACACACACACATTCACACACACACACACACACACACACACACACACCGTCTCTCTCTCTATCTCACACACACACACACACACACACACACACACCGTCTCTCTCTCTATCTCACACACACACACACACACACACACACACCGTCTCTCTCTCTATCACACACACACCGTCTCTCTCTCTATCACACACACACACACCGTCTCTCTCTCTCTATCACACACACACACACACACACACACACACACACACACACACACACACACACCGTCTCTCTCTCTCTATCACACACACACACACACACACACACACACACACACACACACACTCACACACACACATTCACACACACACACACACACACACATTCACACACACACACACACACACACATTCACACACACACACACACACACACACACACACACACACACACACACACACACACACACACACACACACACACACACACACACACACACACATTCACACACACACACACACACACACACACCGTCTCTCTCTCTCTCTCTCTCTATCACACACACACACACACACACACACACACCGTCTCTCTCTCTCTCTCTCTCTCTATCACACACACACACACACACCGTCTCTCTCTCTATCTCACACACACACACACACACACACACACACACACCGTCTCTCTCTCTATCACACACACACACACCGTCTCTCTCTCTATCACACACACACACACCGTCTCTCTCTTTCTATCACACACACACACACCGTCTCTCTCTCTATCACACACACACACACACACACACACCGTCTCTCTCTCTCTATCACACACACACACACACACACACACACACACCATCTCTCTCTCTCTCTCTATCACACACACACACACACACACACCATCTCTCTCTCTCTCTATCACACACACACACACACACACACACACACACACACACACCGTCTCTCTCTCTCTATCACACACACACACACACACACACCGTCTCTCTCTCTATCACACACACACACACACACACACACACACACACACACACACACACACACCGTCTCTCTCTCTCTATCACACACACACACACACACACACACACACACCATCTCTCTCTCTCTCTCTATCACACACACACACACACACACACCATCTCTCTCTCTCTCTATCACACACACACACACACACACACACACACACACAGCGTCTCTCTCTCTCTATCACACACACACACACACACACCGTCTCTCTCTCTATCACACACACACACACACACACACACACACACACACACACACACACCGTCTCTCTCTCTCTATCACACACACACATACACACCGTCTCTCTCTCTCTATCACACACACACACACACACACACACACACACACCGTCTCTCTCTCTCTCTCTCTATCACACACACACACACACACACACACACACACAGCGTCTCTCTCTCTCTATCACACACACACACACACACACCGTCTCTCTCTCTATCACTCACACACACACACACACACACACACACACACACACACACACACACACACACACACACACACACACACACACACACACACACACACACCGTCTCTCTCTCTATCACACACACACACACACACACACCGTCTCTCTCTCTCTATCACACACACACACACACACACACACACACACACCGTCTCTCTCTCTCTCTCTCTCTATCACACACACACACACACCGTCTCTCTCTCTCTCTCTCTCTCTATCACACACACACACACACACACACACACCGTCTCTCTCTCTATCACACACACACACACACACACACACACACACACACACACACACATTCACACACATTCACACACATTCACACACATTCACACACACATCCACACACACACACACACACACACCGTCTCTCTCTCTCTCTCTATCACACACACACACACACACACCGTCTCTCTCTCTCTCTATCACACACACACACACACACACCGTCTCTCTCTCTCTCTATCACACACACACACACACACACACACACACACACACACACACACACCGTCTCTCTCTCTCTATCACACACACACATACACACCGTCTCTCTCTCTATCACTCACACACACACACACACACACACACACACACACACACACACACACACACACACACACACACACACCGTCTCTCTCTCTATCACACACACACACACACACACACCGTCTCTCTCTCTCTATCACACACACACACACACACACACACACACACCGTCTCTCTCTCTCTCTCTCTATCACACACACACACACACCGTCTCTCTCTCTCTCTCTCTCTCTATCACACACACACACACACACACACCGTCTCTCTCTCTATCACACACACACACACACACACACACACACACACACACACATTCACACACATTCACACACATTCACACACATTCACACACACATCCACACACACACACACACACACACACACACACCGTCTCTCTCTCTCTCTCTATCACAAACACACACACACACACCGTCTCTCTCTCTCTCTATCACACACACACACACACACACACCGTCTCTCTCTCTCTCTATCACACACACACACACACACACACACACACACACACACACACACCGTCTCTCTCTCTCTATCACACACACACACACACACACACCGTCTCTCTCTCTCTCTATCACACACACACACACACACACACACACACACACACTCACACACATTCACACACACACACACACACACACATTCACACACACACACACACACACACATTCACACACACACACACTCACACACACACACACACACACACACACACACACACACACACACACACACACACACACACACACACACACACACATTCACACACACACACACATTCACACACACACACACACACACACACACACACACACCGTCTCTCTCTCTCTCTCTCTCTCTCTATCACACACACACACACACACACACACACACACACACACACACACCGTCTCTCTCTCTATCTCACACACACACACACACACACACACACACACCGTCTCTCTCTCTATCTCACACACACACACACACACACACACACACACCGTCTCTCTCTCTATCACACACACACCGTCTCTCTCTCTATCACACACACACACACCGTCTCTCTCTCTCTATCACACACACACACACACACACACACACACACACCGTCTCTCTCTCTCTCTATCACACACACACACACACACACACACACACACACACACACACACACACTCACACACACACATTCACACACACACACACACACACATTCACACACACACACACACACACACACACACACACACACACACACACACACACACACACACACACACACACACACACACACACACACACACACACACACACATTCACACACACACACACACACACACACACCGTCTCTCTCTCTCTCTCTCTCTATCACACACACACACACACACACACACACACCGTCTCTCTCTCTCTCTCTCTCTCTATCACACACACACACACACACCGTCTCTCTCTCTATCTCACACACACACACACACACACACACACACACCGTCTCTCTCTCTATCACACACACACACACCGTCTCTCTCTCTATCACACACACACACACCGTCTCTCTCTTTCTATCACACACACACACACCGTCTCTCTCTCTATCACACACACACACACACACACACACCGTCTCTCTCTCTCTATCACACACACACACACACACACACACACACACCATCTCTCTCTCTCTCTCTATCACACACACACACACACACACACCATCTCTCTCTCTCTCTATCACACACACACACACACACACACACACACACACACACCGTCTCTCTCTCTCTATCACACACACACACACACACACACACCGTCTCTCTCTCTATCACACACACACACACACACACACACACACACACACACACCGTCTCTCTCTCTCTATCACACACACACACACACACACACACACACACACCATCTCTCTCTCTCTCTCTATCACACACACACACACACACACACCATCTCTCTCTCTCTCTATCACACACACACACACACACACACACACACACACAGCGTCTCTCTCTCTCTATCACACACACACACACACACACCGTCTCTCTCTCTATCACACACACACACACACACACACACACACACACACACACACACACACCGTCTCTCTCTCTCTATCACACACACACACACACACCGTCTCTCTCTCTCTATCACACACACACACACACACACACACACACCGTCTCTCTCTCTCTATCACACACACACTGTCTCTCTCTATCACACACACACACACACACTGTCTCTCTCTATCACACACACACACACACACCGTCTCTCTCTCTCTATCACACACACACACACACACACACACACACACACACACACACACACGTCTCTCTCTCTCTCTCTATCACACACACACACACACACACACACACACACACCGTCTCTCTCTCTCTCTATCACACACACACACACACACACACACACACACACCGTGTCTCTCTCTCTCTCTATCACACACACACACACACACACACACACCGTCTCTCTCTCTCTCTATCACACACACACACACACACACACACCGTCTCTCTCTCTCTATCACACACCCACACACCGTCTCTCTCTCTCTCTATCACACACACACACACACACACACCGTCTCTCTCTCTCTATCACACACACACACACACACACACACACACACACACACACACACACCATCTCTCTCTCTCTCTCTATCACACACACACACACACACACACCATCTCTCTCTCTCTCTATCACACACACACACACACACACACACACCGTCTCTCTCTCTCTATCACACACACACACACACACACACCGTCTCTCTCTCTATCACACACACACACACACACACACACACACCGTCTCTCTCTCTCTATCACACACACACACACACCGTCTCTCTCTCTCTATCACACACACACACACACACACACACCGTCTCTCTCTCTCTATCACACACACACTGTCTCTCTCTATCACACACACACACACACACACACACACGTCTCTCTCTCTCTCTCTATCACACACACACACACACACACACACACACACACACACACACACACACACCGTCTCTCTCTCTCTCTATCACACACACACACACACACACCGTCTCTCTCTCTCTCTATCACACACACACACACACACACACACACACACACACACACACCTTCTCTCTCTCTCTCTATCACACACACACACACACACCGTCTCTCTCTCTATCACACACCCACACACCGTCTCTCTCTCTCTCTATCACACACACACACACACACACACACCGTCTCTATCACACACACACACACACACACACACACACACACACACACACACACCGTCTCTCTCTCTCTATCACACACACACACACACACACACACACACCATCTCTCTCTCTCTATCACACACACACACACACACACCATCTCTCTCTCTCTCTATCACACACACACACACACACACACACACACACACACACCGTCTCTCTCTCTCTATCACACACACACACACACACACCGTCTCTCTCTCTATCACACACACACACACACACACACACACACACCGTCTCTCTCTCTCTATCACACACACACACACACCGTCTCTCTCTCTCTATCACACACACACACACACACACACACACACACACCGTCTCTCTCTCTCTATCACACACACACTGTCTCTCTCTATCACACACACACACACACACCGTCTCTCTCTCTCTATCACACACACACACACACACACACACGTCTCTCTCTCTCTCTCTATCACACACACACACACACACACACACACACACCGTCTCTCTCTCTCTCTATCACACACACACACACACACACACACACCGTCTCTCTCTCTCTCTATCACACACACACACACACACACACACCGTCTCTCTCTCTATCACACACCCACACACCGTCTCTCTCTCTCTCTATCACACACACACACACACACACACCGTCTCTATCACACACACACACACACACCGTCTCTCTCTCTATCACACACACACACACTGTCTCTCTCTCTCTCTCTCTATCACACACACACACACACACACACACACACACACACACACACCGTCTCTCTCTCTCTATCACACACACACCCACACACACCGTCTCTCTCTATCACACACACACACACACACACACACACACACACACACACACACACACACACCGTCTCTCTCTCTCTATCACACACACACACACACCGTCTCTCTCTCTCTATCACACACACACACACACACACACACACACACCGTCTCTCTCTCTCTATCACACACACACTGTCTCTCTCTATCACACACACACACACACACTGTCTCTCTCTATCACACACACACACACACACCGTCTCTCTCTCTCTATCACACACACACACACACACACACACACACACACACACACGTCTCTCTCTCTCTCTCTATCACACACACACACACACACACACACACACACACCGTCTCTCTCTCTCTCTATCACACACACACACACACACACACACACCGTGTCTCTCTCTCTCTATCACACACACACACACACACACACACCGTCTCTCTCTCTCTCTATCACACACACACACACACACACACACACCGTCTCTCTCTCTCTATCACACACCCACACACCGTCTCTCTCTCTCTCTATCACACACACACACACACACACACCGTCTCTCTCTCTCTCTATCACACACACACACACACACACACACACACCATCTCTCTCTCTCTCTCTATCACACACACACACACACACACACCATCTCTCTCTCTCTCTATCACACACACACACACACACACACACACACCGTCTCTCTCTCTCTATCACACACACACACACACACACACCGTCTCTCTCTCTATCACACACACACACACACACACACACACACCGTCTCTCTCTCTCTATCACACACACACACACACCGTCTCTCTCTCTCTATCACACACACACACACACACACACACACCGTCTCTCTCTCTCTATCACACACACACTGTCTCTCTCTATCACACACACACACACACACACACACGTCTCTCTCTCTCTCTCTCTATCACACACACACACACACACACACACACACACACACACACACACACCGTCTCTCTCTCTCTCTATCACACACACACACACACACACACACCGTCTCTCTCTCTCTCTATCACACACACACACACACACACACACACACACACACACACCTTCTCTCTCTCTCTCTATCACACACACACACACACACCGTCTCTCTCTCTCTATCACACACCCACACACCGTCTCTCTCTCTCTCTATCACACACACACACACACACACACACACCGTCTCTATCACACACACACACACACACACACACACACACACACACACACCGTCTCTCTCTCTCTATCACACACACACACACACACACACCATCTCTCTCTCTCTATCACACACACACACACACACACACACACACACACACACACACACCGTCTCTCTCTCTCTATCACACACACACACACACACACCGTCTCTCTCTCTATCACACACACACACACACACACACACACACACACACCGTCTCTCTCTCTCTATCACACACACACACACACCGTCTCTCTCTCTCTATCACACACACACACACACACACACACACACACACCGTCTCTCTCTCTCTATCACACACACACTGTCTCTCTCTATCACACACACACACACACACCGTCTCTCTCTCTCTATCACACACACACACACACACACACGTCTCTCTCTCTCTCTCTATCACACACACACACACACACACACACACACACCGTCTCTCTCTCTCTCTATCACACACACACACACACACACACACACACCGTCTCTCTCTCTCTCTATCACACACACACACACACACACACACACCGTCTCTCTCTCTATCACACACCCACACACCGTCTCTCTCTCTCTCTATCACACACACACACACACACACACCGTCTCTATCACACACACACACACACACCGTCTCTCTCTCTATCACACACACACACACTGTCTCTCTCTCTCTCTCTCTATCACACACACACACACACACACACACACACACACACACCGTCTCTCTCTCTCTATCACACACACACCCACACACACCGTCTCTCTCTATCACACACACACACACACACACACACACACACACACACACACACACACACCGTCTCTCTCTCTCTATCACACACACACACACACCGTCTCTCTCTCTCTATCACACACACACACACACACACACACACACACACCGTCTCTCTCTCTCTATCACACACACACTGTCTCTCTCTATCACACACACACACACACACTGTCTCTCTCTATCACACACACACACACACACCGTCTCTCTCTCTCTATCACACACACACACACACACACACACACACACACACACACGTCTCTCTCTCTCTCTCTATCACACACACACACACACACACACACACACACACCGTCTCTCTCTCTCTCTATCACACACACACACACACACACACACACCGTGTCTCTCTCTCTCTATCACACACACACACACACACACACACACCGTCTCTCTCTCTCTCTATCACACACACACACACACACACACACCGTCTCTCTCTCTCTATCACACACCCACACACCGTCTCTCTCTCTCTCTATCACACACACACACACACACACACCGTCTCTCTCTCTCTATCACACACACACACACACACACACACACACACACACACACACACACACCATCTCTCTCTCTCTCTCTATCACACACACACACACACACACACCATCTCTCTCTCTCTCTATCACACACACACACACACACACACACACCGTCTCTCTCTCTCTATCACACACACACACACACACACACCGTCTCTCTCTCTATCACACACACACACACACACACACACCGTCTCTCTCTCTCTATCACACACACACACACACCGTCTCTCTCTCTCTATCACACACACACACACACACACACACCGTCTCTCTCTCTCTATCACACACACACTGTCTCTCTCTATCACACACACACACACACACACACACGTCTCTCTCTCTCTCTCTATCACACACACACACACACACACACACACACACACACACACACCGTCTCTCTCTCTCTCTATCACACACACACACACACACACACACCGTCTCTCTCTCTCTCTATCACACACACACACACACACACACACACACACACACACACCTTCTCTCTCTCTCTCTATCACACACACACACACACACCGTCTCTCTCTCTCTATCACACACCCACACACCGTCTCTCTCTCTCTATCACACACACACACACACACACACACCGTCTCTATCACACACACACACACACACACACACACACACACACACACACACCGTCTCTCTCTCTCTATCACACACACACACACACACACACACACACCATCTCTCTCTCTCTATCACACACACACACACACACACCATCTCTCTCTCTCTCTATCACACACACACACACACACACACACACACACACACACACACACACACACACACACACCGTCTCTCTCTCTCTATCACACACACACACACACCGTCTCTCTCTCTCTATCACACACACACACACACACACACACACACACACACACACCGTCTCTCTCTCTCTCTATCACACACACACTGTCTCTCTCTATCACACACACACACACACACCGTCTCTCTCTCTCTATCACACACACACACACACACACACGTCTCTCTCTCTCTCTCTATCACACACACACACACACACACACACACACACCGTCTCTCTCTCTCTCTATCACACACACACACACACACACACACACCGTCTCTCTCTCTCTCTATCACACACACACACACACACACACACACCGTCTCTCTCTCTCTCTATCACACACACACACACACACACACACCGTCTCTCTCTCTATCACACACCCACACACCGTCTCTCTCTCTCTCTATCACACACACACACACACACACACCGTCTCTATCACACACACACACACACACTGTCTCTCTCTCTCTCTCTCTATCACACACACACACACACACACACACACACACACACACACACCGTCTCTCTCTCTCTATCACACACACACCCACACACACCGTCTCTCTCTATCACACACACACACACACACACACACACACACACACACACACACACACACACACCGTCTCTCTCTCTCTATCACACACACACACACACACACACACACACACACACACACACACCGTCTCTCTCTCTCTATCACACACACACACACACACACACACACACACACACACACACAACATCTCTCTCTCTCTATCACACACACACACACACGTCTCTCTCTCTCTATCACACACACACACACACACACCGTCTCTCTCTCTCTCTATCACACACACACACACACACACCGTCTCTCTCTCTCTCTATCACACACACACACACCGTCTCTCTCTCTCTCTATCACACACACACACACACACACACCGTCTCTCTCTCTCTCTCTATCACACACACACACACACACACCGTCTCTCTCTCTATCACACACACACACACACACCGTCTCTATCACACACACACACACACACACACACACACACACCGTCTCTCTCTCTATCACACACACACACACTGTCTCTCTCTCTATCTCACACACACACACACACACACACACACACACACACACACACCGTCTCTCTCTCTCTCTCTATCACACACACACACACCGTCTCTCTCTCTCTCACTCACACACACACACACACACACACACACACACACACACACACACACACACACTGTCTCTCTCTCTCTCTATCACACACACACACACACACACACACACACACACACACACACACACACACACACACACACACACACACACACACACACACACACACACACACACACACACACCGTCTCTCTCTCTCTATCACACACACACACACTGTCTCTCTCTCTCTATCTCACACACACACACACACACACACACACACCGTCTCTCTCTCTCTCTCTATCACACACACACACACACCGTCTCTCTCTCTCTCACTCACACACACACACACACACACACACACACACACACACACACCGTCTCTCTCTCTCTCTATCACACACACACACACACACACACACACACACACACACCGTCTCTCTCTCTCTATCACACACACACACACACACACACACACACACACACACACACACACACACACACACACACACACACACACACACACACCGTCTCTCTCTCTCTATCACACACACACACCGTCTCTCTCTCTCTATCACACACACACACACACACACACACACCGTCTCTCTCTCTCTATCACACACACACACCGTCTCTCTCTCTCTATCACACACACACACACACACACACACACACACACACACACCGTCTCTCTCTCTCTATCACACACACACACACACACACACACACAACATCTCTCTCTCTCTATCACACACACACACACACACACACACACGTCTCTCTCTCTCTCTCTATCACACACACACACACACACACACACACACACACACACACACACCGTCTCTCTCTCTCTCTATCACACACACACACACACACACACACACCGTCTCTCTCTCTCTCTATCACACACACACACACACACCGTCTCTCTCTCTCTCTATCACACACACACACACACACACACACACACACACACACACACACACACACACCGTCTCTCTCTCTCTATCACACACACACACACTGTCTCTCTCGCTCTCTCTCTATCACACACACACACACACACACACACCGTCTCTCTCTCTCTCTCTCTATCACACACACACACACACCGTCTCTCTCACTCACACACACACACACACACACACACACACACACACACACACACACACCGTCTCTCTCTCTCTCTATCACACACACACACACACACACACACACACACACACACACACACACCGTCTCTCTCTCTCTATCACACACACACACACACACACACACACACACACCGTCTCTCTCTCTCTATCACACACACACACACACACCGTCTCTCTCTCTATCACACACACACACACACACACACCGTCTCTCTCTCTATCACACACACACTGTCTCTCTCTATCACACACACACACACACCGTCTCTCTCTCTCTCTCTATCACACACACACACACACACACCGTCTCTCTCTCTATCACACACACACACACACACACACACACACACACACACATTCACACACATTCACACACATTCACACACACATACACACACACCGTCTCTCTCTCTCTATCACACACACACACACACCGTCTCTCTCTCTCTCTCTCTATCACACACACACACACACACCGTCTCTCTCTCTATCACACACACACACACACACACCGTCTCTCTCTCTCTCTCTATCACACACACACTGTCTCTCTCTATCACACACACACACACACACACACACACACACACACACACACACACATTCACACACATTCACACACATTCACACACACATACACACACACCGTCTCTCTCTCTCTATCACACACACACACACACCGTCTCTCTCTCTCTCTCTATCACACACACACACACACCGTCTCTCTCTCTATCACACACACACACACACACACCGTCTCTCTCTCTCTCTCTATCACACACACACACACACACACACACACACACACCGTCTCTCTCTCTCTATCACACACACACACACTGTCTCTCTCTCTCTATCACACACACACACACACACACACACCGTCTCTCTCTCTCTCTATCACACACACACACACACACCGTCTCTCTCACTCACACACACACACACACACACACACACACACACACACACACACACACACACACACACACCGTCTCTCTCTCTCTCTCTATCACACACACACACACACACACCGTCTCTCTCTCTATCACACACACACACACTGTCTCTCTCTCTCTCTATCACACACACACACACACACACACACACACCGTCTCTCTCTCTCTCTCTCTCTATCACACACACACACACACACCGTCTCTCTCTCTCTATCACACACACACACACACACCGTCTCTCTCTCTATCACTCACACACACACACACACACACACCGTCTCTCTCTCTCTATCACACACACACACACACACACCGTCTCTCTCTCTCTATCACACACACACTGTCTCTCTCTATCACACACACACACACACACACACCGTCTCTCTCTCTCTATCACACACACACACACACACACACCGTCTCTCTCTCTCTATCACACACACACACACACACACACACACACACACACACACACACACCGTCTCTCTCTCTATCACACACACACACACACACCGTCTCTCTCTCTATCACACACACACACACACACACACCGTCTCTCTCTCTATCACACACACACACACACACCGTCTCTCTCTCTATCACACACACACACACACCGTCTCTCTCTCTATCACACACACACACACACACCGTCTATCTAACACACACACACACACACACACCGTCTCTCTATCTATCACACACACACACACACACCGTCTCTCTCTATCACACACACACACACACACCGTCTCTCTCTCTATCACACACACACACACACACACACACACACACACACCGTCTCTCTCTCTATCACACACACACACACACCGTCTCTCTCTCTATCACACACACACACACACCGTCTATCTAACACACACACACACACACACCGTCTCTCTATCTATCACACACACACACACACACCGTCTCTCTCTCAATCACACACACACACCGTCTCTCTCTCAATCACACACACACACCGTCTCTCTCTCTATCACACACACACACCGTCTCTCTCTCTCTATCACACACACACACACACCGTCTCTCTCTCTATCACACACACACACACACCGTCTCTCTCTCTCTATCACACACACACACACACCGTCTCTCTCTCTCTATCACACACACACACACACACACACACACACACACACACACACCGTCTCTCTCTCTCTATCACACACACACACACACACACACCGTCTCTCTCTCTATCACACACACACACACACCGTCTCTCTCTCTCTATCACACACACACACACACACCGTCTCTCTCTCTATCACACACACACACACACACACCGTCTCTCTCTCTCTATCACACACACACACACACACACACACACACACACACCATCTCTCTCTATCACACACACACACACACACCGTCTCTCTCTCTATCACACACACACACACACACACACACACACACCGTCTCTCTCTCTATCACACACACACACACCGTCTCTCTCTCTATCACACACACACACACACCGTCTCTCTCTCTATCACACACACACACACACCGTCTATCTAACACACACACACACACACACCGTCTCTCTATCTATCACACACACACACACACACCGTCTCTCTCTCAATCACACACACACACCGTCTCTCTCTCTATCACACACACACACCGTCTCTCTCTCTATCACACACACACACACACCGTCTCTCTCTCTATCACACACACACACACACCGTCTATCTCTCTATCACACACACACACACACACACCGTCTCTCTATCTATCACACACACACACACACACACACACCGTCTCTCTCTCTCTCTATCACACACGCACACACACCGTCTCTCTCTCTATCACACACACACCGTCTCTCTCTCTATCACACACACACACACACACACCGTCTATCTCTCTATCACACACACACACACACACACCGTCTCTCTCTCTCTATCACACACACACACACACACACACACACACCGTCTCTCTCTCTCTATCACACACACACACACACACACACACACACACACACACACACACACACACACACACACACACACCGTCTCTCTCTCTCTATCACACACACACACACACACACACACCGTCTCTCTCTCTCTATCACACACACACACACACCGTCTCTCTCTCTCTATCACACACACACACACACACCGTCTCTCTCTCTATCACACACACACACACACACCGTCTCTCTCTATCACACACACACACACACACACACCGTCTCTCTCTCTATCACACACACACTGTCTCTCTCTATCACACACACACACACACACCGTCTCTCTCTCTCTATCACACACACACACACACACACACACCGTCTCTCTCTCTATCACACACACACACACACACACACACACACACCGTCTCTCTCTCTATCACACACACACACACACACCGTCTCTCTCTCTATCACACACACACACACACACCGTCTATCTAACACACACACACACACCGTCTCTCTATCTATCACACACACACACACACACACCGTCTCTCTCTCTATCACACACACACCGTCTCTCTCTCTCTATCACACACACACACACACACACACACCGTCTCTCTCTCTCTATCACACACACACACACACACACCGTCTCTCTCTCTCTATCACACACACACACACACACACACACACACACACACACACACACACACACCGTCTCTCTCTCTCTATCACACACACACACACACACACACACACACACACACACACACCGTCTCTCTCTCTATCACACACACACACACACCGTCTCTCTCTCTCTATCACACACACACACACACACCGTCTCTCTCTCTATCACACACACACACACACCGTCTCTCTCTATCACACACACACACACACACACACACCGTCTCTCTCTCTATCACACACACACTGTCTCTCTCTATCACACACACACACACACACCGTCTCTCTCTCTCTATCACACACACACACACACACACACCGTCTCTCTCTCTATCACACACACACACACACACACACACACACACACACACCGTCTCTCTCTATCACACACACACACCGCCTCTCTCTCTATCACACACACACACCGTCTCTCTCTCTATCACACACACACACACACCGTCTCTCTCTCTATCACACACACACACACACCGTCTATCTCTCTATCACACACACACACACACACCGTCTCTCTATCTATCACACACACACACACACACACACCGTCTCTCTCTCTCTCTCTATCACACACACACACACACACCGTCTCTCTCTCTCTATCACACACACACACACACACACACACACCGTCTCTCTCTCTCTATCACACACACACACCGTCTCTCTCTCTATCACACACACACACACACCGTCTCTCTCTATCACACACACACACACACACACACCGTCTCTCTCTATCACACACACACTGTCTCTCTCTATCACACACACACACACACACCGTCTCTCTCTCTCTATCACACACACACACACACACACACCGTCTCTCTCTCTATCACACACACACACACACACACACACACACACACCGTCTCTCTCTCTATCACACACACACACACACACCGTCTCTCTCTCTATCACACACACACACACACACACACACACACACCGTCTCTCTCTCTATCACACACACACACACTCCGTCTCTCTCTCTATCACACACACACACACACACCGTCTATCTAACACACACACACCGTCTCTCTATCTATCACACACACACACACACACCGTCTCTCTATCTATCACACACACACACCGTCTCTCTCTCTATCACACACACACACCGTCTCTCTCTCTATCACACACACACACACACCGTCTCTCTCTCTATCACACACACACACACACACCGTCTATCTCTCTATCACACACACACACACACACACCGTCTCTCTATCTCTATCACACACACACACCGTCTCTCTCTCTCTCTCTATCACACACACACACACACACCGTCTCTCTCTCTATCACACACACACCGTCTCTCTCTCTCTATCACACACACACACACACACACACACACACACACCGTCTCTCTCTCTCTATCACACACACACACACACACACACCGTCTCTCTCTCTATCACACACACACACACACACCGTCTCTCTATCACACACACACACACACACACACACACACACACACACACACACACCGTCTCTCTCTCTATCACACACACACACACACACACACACACACACACACACACACACACACACACACACACACACACACACACCGTCTCTCTCTCTCTATCACACACACACACACACACACACACACACACACACACCGTCTTTCTCTCTCTCTATCACACACACACACACACACACACCGTCTCTCTCTCTATCACACACACACACCGTCTCTCTCTCAAATTCAAATTCAAGCTGCTTTATTGGCATGAAAAACATTGTGTCAATATTGCCAAAGCAACAATGTATACAGTATACATTGTAACAAAATTATAAATGATAGCAAATAATAATATAAAATGGTAGTAAATAATAATACAAAATTAAATACAAAAATAAATACAATAAAATGGTAACAGTCAATAGTAGAAATGTAATAAATATAAAATCAAATTATGGAAAATGAAACTATAACTAACTTATAACTAAATAACGGTCATCTTCTTCTTTATATCAGTACTACAACTACAATCATCATTACTACGACTACTACTACCATCACTAAACTGTTATCACTACCATTACCACCCATATTTGGGATGACAAACATTAATAATTATAGTAATAATAGTAATAATAATAATAATAAGTAAGTTACTGTTTACTATGCAGATGTTATTATTCAGTGTCCCTCAGGCTATGGCAGGAAAATACATATTTGGCTGCTAGAGGAGCCATTGCTCCTTCGCCCATGAGTATTCTTAGTTTTTCCTCTGGGTTCAATTTGTAAAAATTTGGAATATATGTAGTCATTTCTGTGAATAATGAATCTCTTTGTGAGGAATATTTATCACAGTAAAGGAGAAAGTGCATCTCTGTCTCTACCTCCCCTGTCATGCAGTGACCACATACACGCTCCTCTTTGGGTAGCCATGTCTTTTTATGTCTGCCGGTTTCTATTGCCAATCGGTGGTCACTCAGCCTGTACTTGGTAAGGATCTGTCTCTGCTTCGTATCTCTGACAGAGTAGAGATAATCAGCCAATTCATATTCTCTGTTTAGGGTCAGATAGCAATTTAGTCGGCTTTGGGATTTTGTTTCGTTTTTCCAGTATTGTAAATATAATTCCTTTGATTGGTTCATAATTTTGCTTATTGGAATTCTTTCTTTTGAAGCAGTGCTGGTGTCAGCTTGGTTGGTGAGGTCCAACACCAGCTGACTGAGAGGGCTCGTTTCTGGGCTCAGCTCTTGGGCTTGAAGTGCTTTAAATTGCAGACTCGAATTTGGACTTGAATTTAGATGTAGCCAAAATTTTAATGATCTTTTCTGTATTTTCATTATTACTGGAAAACGGCCCAATTCTGCCCTACATGCATTAGTTGGTGTATTTCTCATATACAACACATTTTCCAAAAAGTAGTAGCATTAGTCACGTAAACACAGAAATAAACAAATGGCACATTGGATTCCTAATTTTAAAAATAAGTGGTGCTTTTCTTACTGAGGAGACAAAGTTAAATAAATTACTACCATAAACTTGTAGAATTTTCCGACAGAATTCTGCATGTAGGGCTTCAATTGGATGTTTGTCCCACATTTTAAAATCCAGTTTATTGAGTGGCCCCCAAACCTCACTTCCATAAAGTGCTATTGGTAGGATTACACTGTCAAATATTTTAGTCCAAATTCTAATTGGGATGTTGATTTTGAATAATTTCATTTTTATTGCATACATTGCTCTGCGGGCTTTTTCTTTGAGTGCCTTCACTGCTATATTAAAGTTTCCCAATGCAGATATGGTCAGACCAAGGTAGGTGTAATTTTTTGTGTGTTCAATTAAGGTGTTGTTCAGGGTGAATTTACATTTGTGTTTCTGACATCTGGGTTTTTTTTGGAAAATCATGATTTTAGTTTTTTGGAAATTTACTGCCAGGGCCCAATTATGGCAATATTGCTCCAGAATATTAATGTTTTGTTGAAGACCTTCTTTGGTTGGTGATAGAAGTACCAAGTCATCAGCATATAGCAGGTATTTCACCTCTGTGTCAAATAGTGTGAGTCCTGGGGCTGGAGATTGGTCCAACATGTCTGCTAATTCATTGATATAAATGTTGAAAAGATTTGGACTCAAACTGCAGCCTTGTCTCACACCTCGACATGGTGAAAAAAATTCTGTTCTTTGGTTTTTGATTTTTATTGCACACTTATTTTCTGTGTACATACATTTTATTAAGTCATACATACCTTACCACCAAGCCCACTTTGTAGAATTTTGTAGAATAGCCCTTCGTGCCAAATCGAATCAAATGCTTTTTTAAAGTCAATAAAGCAAGCAAAGATTTTGCCCTCTTTTTTTTGGTGGACGTGTTTATTAATTAGTGTGTGTAAGGTGTATATATGGTCAGTAGTGCGATGGTTAGGGAGAAAGCCAATTTGACATTTACTTATTACATTTTTTTCTTGAAGAAAGGTTTGAATTCTTGAATTCAAAATGCTACAGAAAATCTTTCCCAAGTTACTGTTGACGCAAATTCCCCTGTAATTATTGGGGTCTGATTTGTCTCCACTTTTGTGGATAGGGGAGATGAGCCCCTGGTTCCAGACATCAGGGAA